>NW_015171565.1:231619-239388 GCF_001447785.1 Gekko japonicus | reverse complement strand
ACGAGGAGGCGGGGCCGATGCGTCGGCCCCGCCCCCTCCGTCACCGCCTCCTCTTGGTTCTCGCGAGGGCGGCGTCTCCGGGCCTGAGGAGAAGGAGATGCTCGCCGTGACGATGGATGGGCCTTGGCTTGGCCCGGTCCGCCTTGCCCCGGGCGAGTTTGGAAGGCGCCGGTCTCGGCGTGTTTACAGGCTGCGGCTTGGCCGAGGCTCCGCGCTCCTCGCTGTTCCTGAGGCGGCGGGAGAGCGGGCTGGGCCTCCTGTTGAAAGAGCGCCCTGCAGGTAGACATCGGGCACGTCAGGGGATAGGCCGCGCCAGCCAGGCTCCTCTTCCCCGCTGAGCTGCTGAACGTCGTCGTGCCTGATGGTGAAAGGAGCTGGAGCTCTAACCCTGGAAAGCTCTGCGCTGCTGAACTCCACTGTGCCTGAAACTCCTGTTGGTTTCTTGATGTACTGAAGATTGGGCAGCCCTGTTAGTCTCTCTGTAGCAGCAGAAAAGAGCAAGAGACCAGAAGCACCTAAAACACTAACAGAATTTGTGGCGTGGAAGGGTAGGAGCTCTCATGAGTCCCTGCTCCCTTCTTCAGGGGCCGCTAGAATGTGATAGGTCGAGATGGGGAGACACGTTAATCTCTCTGTAGCAGCAGAAAAGAGCAAGAGACCAGAAGCACCTAAAACACTAACAGAATTTGTGGCGTGGAAGGGTAGGAGCTCTCATGAGTCCCTGCTCCCTTCTTCAGGGGCCGCTAGAATGTGATAGGTCGAGATGGGGAGACACGTTAATCTCTCTGTAGCAGCAGAAAAGAGCAAGAGACCAGAAGCACCTAAAACACTAACAGAATTTGTGGCGTGGAAGGGTAGGAGCTCTCATGAGTCCCTGCTCCCTTCTTCAGGGGCCGCTAGAATGTGATAGGTCGAGATGGGGAGACACGTTAATCTCTCTGTAGCAGCAGAAAAGAGCAAGAGACCAGAAGCACCTAAAACACTAACAGAATTTGTGGCGTGGAAGGGTAGGAGCTCTCATGAGTCCCTGCTCCCTTCTTCAGGGGCCGCTAGAATGTGATAGGTCGAGATGGGGAGACACGTTAATCTCTCTGTAGCAGCAGAAAAGAGCAAGAGACCAGAAGCACCTAAAACACTAACAGAATTTGTGGCGTGGAAGGGTAGGAGCTCTCATGAGTCCCTGCTCCCTTCTTCAGGGGCCGCTAGAATGTGATAGGTCGAGATGGGGAGACACGTTAATCTCTCTGTAGCAGCAGAAAAGAGCAAGAGACCAGAAGCACCTAAAACACTAACAGAATTTGTGGCGTGGAAGGGTAGGAGCTCTCATGAGTCCCTGCTCCCTTCTTCAGAGGCAGCTGGAATGTGATAGGTCAAGATGGGTAGCCACGTTAGTCTCTCTGTAGCAGCAGAAAAGAGCGAGAGTCCAGAAGCACCTGAAACTAACAGAATTTGTGGTGTGGCAGGGTAGGAGCTCTGGTGAGTCCCTGCTCCCTTCTTCAGAGGCAGCTGGAATGTGATAGGTCAAGATGGGTAGCCACGTTAGTCTCTCTGTAGCAGCAGAAAAGAGCAAGAGTCCAGGAGCACCTTAAAGACTAACAAAATCTGTGGCAGGGCATGAGCTTTTGTGAGTCACCGATCACTGCTTCAGAGACAGCTAGAATGTGATAGATCAAGGTGGGGAGGCACGTTAGTCTGTCTGTAGCAGGAGAAAAGTGCAAGAGTCCAGTGGTACCTGAAAGACTAACAAAATATGTGACAGGGAAGGAGCTTTTATGAGTCACCGATCACTTCTTCAGAGACAGCTAGAATGTGATAGATCAAGGTGGGGAGGCACGTTAGTCTGTCTGTAGCAGGAGAAAAGTGCAAGAGTCCAGTGGTACCTGAAAGACTAACAAAAATTGAGTCACTGCTCACTCCTTCAGATATGGAAGAAGTGAGAACAAAAGCTCTTTCTCTTTTCTACACTTAATATGCTATTAGACTCAAGTCTAACTGTTCTACAGACCAACATGGCTATCCTCTGAAATGAGGTAGTGGGTTAGCTTGCATGGAGATTTTTTAAGGAAACAGCCAAAATAAGTTCTTTGCTAATCCCCCCCCTCCCCTTTTTGTTAGTATGTCAGAGGAGGATAAAAAATATTTGAACCCCTCAACCTTCAACCCAAATGTGGTTCAACAAGCTATGGGAATACCTGATTATGGACAAAATTTTGGATTCCATCTCCTTGGTTGACAATCCAGACTTCCATTCTGATTATCTGGAACGTTGGCTCCCATTTCTTGGTTATATGGGAAAACACAGTAAGATCAAAGCAGCACTTCCTGATAATCTTAAAATTATTGCTATATATTGAATTGCTTTTAACTCTTTTGACTGTTCACTTGTTTATTTTTGCTCTGTTTTTGAATGTTGATGGTTTCTACTAATTTTATTGTTCATGTATATTTTGATATTTCAATAAAATGTTTATCCAAAAAAAATGTTTGAACCCCACACGCTAATAGGTGTCCCACTTTATTTGTGATTCAGTGGAAGACCCTTTGCTTTTCATTCGTAAGGTCCCAGGTTCAATCCCCCGCATCACCAGTTAAAATTATCTGGTGGTAGGAGACGTGGTGGCTCAGAGGTTAAGACGCTGAACTGCAGATCGGAAGGTCGGTAGCTCAGCAGTTCGAGACCCAAGTGCCGCATGACGGAGTGAGCTCCCGTCTCTGGGTCCCAGTTCCTGCCAACCGAGCAGTTCGAAAGCAAGAAATTGCAAGTAGATAAATAGGTACCACTTCGGTGGGAAGGTAACAGCGTTCCGTGCGCCTCAGTGTTTAGTCATGCCGGCCACATGACCACGGAAACGTCTTCGGACAGCGCTGGCTCTTCTCGGCTTGGAAATGGAGATGAGCACCACATCCCTAGAGTCGGATTCGACTGGCTTTTGAGCAAGGGAAACCTTTACCTAGGAGACGTGAAAGGTCACTACTGGGAAACCTGTAGAGCTGCCGCTGCTGCTCTGAGTAGACAGTACTAATGGTGATGGACCAAGGGTCTGATTCAGGATAAGGCAGCTTCATGTATGTGCTCTTTTTCTTTTTTCTTTTGTATTTTTGTATTTGTGTGTATGAGTTATGGCGACCTCTGGCGACTCCTGCACAGAGGAAAATCAGAGAAGTGGCTTGATAGCCTGCCTCTAGCCTCCCGGCCCTGGTATTCTCTGGAGGTCTCCCATCCAAATACTTGCCGGGGTCGGCCCTGCTTAGCTTCCGAGATCTGACAAGATCAGGCTTGCCTCTGGGCTATCCAGGTCAGGACATGTATGTGTTCATTTTTGTCGGGGAGGGGCTGTGGCTCAGTGGTAGAGCATCTGTTTGGCACGCAGGTGGTCCCAGGTGCAGTCCCTGACTTCTTCCGTTTAAAAAGGACCAGGCAGCAGGTGGTGTGAAAGACCTCCTCCTGAGATCTTGGAGAGCTGCTGTCAGTCTGAGTAGCCAATACTGGTCTTGATGGGCCGGTGCTCTGATTCAATATCAGGCAGCTTCAACCTAACCTGCAGGGTTAATGCTCAAATTGCAGCCCCCATCAGCTTGTGAACAGCAGCAGTGTGGAGGCATTTTTATGTTTGCCCCCATGTAACTGGGATGTTGTTGTTTAAAGATGTGGACCCTGCAACGGACAATCAGCATGAGTTACACTAGTTTGCTTGCTTCCCGGGCGTGTTCTATGTGTCTGAGATTCCCCCCAAAACATTATTTCCCCCACCATCTGTAGTGTGAAGGTACAGGCCTCCATAACATGTTGTTTTATAACGCCTCACTTCTTTTCAAACTGACCTGGTGTGTAACTAAAGTGAGATGCGTGTATGTAGGTTGTGTGTAGACAGGCTGTTTATACTTGTTTACTCACAAGTAGAACACAGATTTCAGTCGGGCTTATGTGTGTAAAGTGCCATCAAGTCACAGCTGATTTACGGCTATCTCGTAGGGTTTCCGAGGCAAGAGACAAACAAGTGGCTTTGCCATTGCCTCCTTCTGCCTGGCAACCCTGGACTTCCTTGGTGGTCTCCCATCCAGGTACTCACCAGGGCCGACCCTGCTTAGCGGCCTGGATCTGACAAGATCGGGCTGGATGGGCTGTCCAGGTCAGGGCCAGTAGGGCTTATTGCCCAGTAAATATTGTTAAGATTGTAGTCTTAATTTTTCTTGTTCACATGCAATCTTGACACTCCCCCCCCGAAATGTTCCTAGAACATCTATTTCAGTAAAATATCATGTTGTATCATTGATGTGGCACCTGACCAATGCACTGTAATCTTACAATAATCGTATGGTGTGTTTCCGGTCCATTTGATTCAAACCATCATAGTGCACTGTTCAGAATATATTAAAAGTGCATACTGTAGTTACTTTCCAAAACTGTTTCTCAGGGTGTTGTATACATAAATAGATGTATTTTCCTGCTTGCAGGTAGGGAGGAAACGAATGAGTTTTATTTTTAACAAGGGGCATTGATCCATCCAAGTACTTTTAACTCCTATTAATTCCATGGGGAGAGTTAAACCTATACCTAAAACTTCTTTAGAACTGCTTGGTTTTTGCTGGATTAGGTCTGTTATTAGTTTTATGTTATTCCAATATCTGAAGCAGATTCTTCTGTAGCTGATTTTTTAATGTATTGATACGCTGTTTCTTTAAATTGATAATGCTTCATTTTCTTTCCAAAGTGTTTTCTAATCTGCTTGTGAAGCATTTTTGTTTCTGTTTTCTCATGGCTGGAAATATCCATTGCTTTTTTGTAATAACCTTGTTTTGACCTGAATCGATTAAACCACAAGTGTATCCAGTTGTGGGGGAGGAGCTGTTTCAAGTATAATGGAAAGTGCTGGATGTTGCTTCCAAAGAAATATGTTTATGAACAGGTTGCTACTTCAGATAGATTGTTCTGTTGTACGTTGTTAGGCTGTTAAGCTAAATAAAAAGATTTCTGAATTTTGGTGACTTAAAGTGCTCTTGAAAGTACTGAAGAGCTGCAGACTGCAGTCCATCTGTGTGGTTCAAATGTGGTTCTTAATTGTGCAAGAAGACCTGCCTCAGGAACCTCAGTGAGCATTTAACTCGGATTCCCTAGTCTTTTTTTCTTTCCTGGCTGGCTATTTTCGGATAGTGTACTTCCTAGTGTACTTTCTTGTTTCTGAATGTATCACAGCTGTATCTCTCCTTCAGGGCTATTTTTGGGCAGGAACGCACAGGAACGGAGTTCCGGCTGGCTCCTGAGTTGGCCACGCCCAGCAGGAACTCATTAGCATAATAGGCCACACCGAACAGCAGAAACTCATTAGGATTGGCTACATTAGGGGTGTGTGGCCTAACATGCAAAGAAGTTCCTGCTACAAAAAAGCCCTGGGTTTTGACAACAAACAAGGTAAACAGAATAAGAAGCAAAAGGTTGGTGTGGCTGGATGAGCACACTTCTGGTAACATGTGGGTGCAGCCTAATATGCTAATGAGTGGTGCTGTCAGGGGTGTGGCCCAATATGCTAATGAGTTTCTGCTGTTGGTTGTGGCCTGTTATGCTAATGAGTTCCTGCGTCTCCTTCATACCAAGAGCTCAGATTTTTGCTAGATTGCATATAAATATGAATGCAGGCATATCTCCAGTGTTTAAATCTGTTTATCAACTATAGGCAAAGTGTGAAACTGATTTTCCCCCCCTGTTGGAAACCAAAGAGGTCAGGAACTGAGATCTCGCCGCATGAATTATAGGCCCTTATGCAAGCGGGGGAATTGAAATGGGCATGTTCTGCTGCCTTGTGTCTTCTGTGGTGATCTCAGGCATGTATTTATCGTACCTGTCCTCCAAAAGAAAAAAAAAACCACCCTAGAAAATAGGAATGGTACACCTTTATTCTCTAGTGGACCTTGACCCTGGAACCATGGAGAGAGTTGCTAGGTTCTGTGTAACTGCCAGAGTCTATCCTACTTCATTGCTGATTTTATGAAACATATCTGCAGTTTTTATGCTTTTTATGTAATGGTTTTCTGTAGATATTCTTGCTAATGTAGGTTTTATACTGCTGGTCTATGACACTAATACACAGCTGGCTGATGACTCTTTTCTGGACCTGCTCATTTTCTCTTAACAGCAGCTTGGCACAGAAATCTTTCCCAGCATCTCCTGCCAAGAAAAGTCTCACCTGCTTAATTTCAGTGTCCCACGCTGCTGTTAAAGGTAGGGAACGGCAGCCAGAAACAGAGCAGACGAACTTTAGGATCAAAGTTTCCTGGCTTGGCAAAAAACTGGAAGTGCTGATACCTACAGAAAAAAGTTTGACAGTTGCACACAAGCTATTTTTAAAGCCTAAAAAGTGCAAGTCTTGGTCATACACCTTTAAAATTGCAGTCGGTATCATATATATCAATGGTAGATCCTGCAGTGTGTAGACTTTGCCGTTCTTGCAAAGAACGCTGAGCTAGATCAAACTTGGTTCTTAAGTTCTTAGGCGAAAGTGGACACTTGTCATCACTTCACATGCATCAGTTATGTCTTAGATCGTGAATATGCACTTGTACTTGATATCTTTAAAACCCACTGGCGGAGAAGGATATATCTAGTAAGAAGTGAGTCCACACAAGACTGACATCAGCCTTCCCTTGATATATCTTAGTGGGTTCTCAGATGTATACAAAAGCATCAATTCTGCAAGGAAAAATAACAGTCTTGAAGCTTTTATTTTCTTGCCAGCACAAAGAGGCATCCCAGTTTTCTCTGTACAGTGGTTTATTTCCTTCAACATCTCAGTAGTTACGGAATCTCTGTCCTTTTTTACATGGGGAAGGGCTGTGGCTCAGTTGAAGAGCCTCTGCTCGGCGTGCAGAAAGTCCCAAGTTCAATCCCTAACCTCTCCAGCTAAAAGGATCAGATAGGTGGCCATGTGAAGGACCTCTGCCTGAGACCTTGGAGAGCTGCTCCTAGTCTGAGTAGACAGTACTGACCTTGATGGCCTAATGGTCTGATTCAGTAGAAGGCAGCTTTGTGCATATGAAAAAGAGAAGAAGAGATTGGATTTATACCCCGCCCTTCACTTGGAGTCTCAGAGCGGCTTACAAACTCCTCTCCCTTCCCCTCCCCACAACAGACACCCTGTGAGGTGGGTGGGGCTGAGAGAACTCTGACACAAACTGCTCTTTTTCAAGGACAGCTGTGCCAGAGCTTGTGACTGACCCAAGGTCACATCAGCAGGTGCAAGTGGAGGAGTGGGGATTCAAACCCGGTTCTCCCAGATTAGAGTCCACACACTTAACCACTACACCAAACTGGCATAAAGCGCTCCCAGTACTTCGCTGTGGGAATATTAGTTGCTCATTACAGTGTCGTAACCAGCTTCCGGCTGGCCTCCCTCTTGTTTGATTCAGCTCTGTTGAATGTATCCTCCTTGTTCTTTGTCACTTTCCTTAGCCCTGTGCATCAGTTGCCCGTCACTCATCCTATCAACTTTCACCTGTAGAAGACTCTTATTTGCATAATCTTGCCTGTCTTCTCTTAGGCCTCACATGGCTTTTTATAGGTCAAGCCACTTGTTTTTTTGCTGACAGTACCCTCCTGCCCAGCTTCATTATTGCAGTCAGGTTAAATTCAAGTCTCCTCTGGACTTCTGTTAGTCTCCCCTACCCCTGTTCCATGTTTCAGTTCTTGATCTGGCTGTTGTTCAACTGGGGGGGGGGGTGTTACTGTCAGTTTGGTGTAGGGGTTAAGGGTGTGGACTCTAATCTGGGAGAACCAG
>NW_015171565.1:226431-231328 GCF_001447785.1 Gekko japonicus | reverse complement strand
CATGTACAATCACCAGGTAGGAAGTGATGTGAAAGACCACTACCCGAGACTCTGGAGAGCTGCTGCCAGTCTGAGTAGACAATCCTGACCTTGATGGACTGAGGGTCTGATTCAGTATAAGGCAGCTTTGTGTGTTCGTGTATTATTGGCACTAAAAAGATAGATAGGAATAGGACAGGAAATCTGATAGTATATTAATTGTGATGTATAGACACTTAGATCCTGTAAGTAAGTGTTGTATGAAATGTTTGTGCTGAATTTAAACAATAAAACTTTTTAAAAAAATAATAATTTACTAGTCCAATCTCTGAATGTGCAGGGATGCATTTATTCATCAGCAGGAGTCAGTGATGGTTACTGATCTTCTGCCCTTCCCTTATCCCAGCAAAAAGTTCATTCCTGGGGTCACGGAACCCACTGAGGGAAGGGGGGCCATTTTGCCTCCTTCCCCCATCTCACTACAGCCCATTGACCCACCTGGCCGTTACTTAATGTGGGTCCCACAACCCCAGGAAGTAATTTTCTCTGGGGTTGAAGGGAACTGCTGGGGAAAAGGGAAATCAGGGAAGATCTGCAATTCTTACACCATTGGATAACGGGATCTAGGCCAGTAAGAAATGGCTTGTTGCCTACTTACCACAATTCCGTTTAAAAACTGTCTTTAAAAAATAGCTGCTTTTACTTTGCTTTATTTTTTTTTATTCTTGAAACTGTGGTTCAGGATGTTCCAGGATAAAAGCCAAAGAGAAGATACATTTGATGAATTTTTCACATGCATATAAATCTCATAACACTTTAAAAAGTTGTAATTCATTACTGCTTGCTTGCAGTTAATGTCACTGTTTCATGATAACAGTTGATTTGGGTTTAAAAATTTTTTTTGGAATAAATACCATACAGGTTGATGACTCAGGTGTCTTTGCTATTCAAATAAAGTTAATGCTTTAAAAACATTGGATCGGTCAGTGGACCAAATCTTTGAAGTTTGATTCCAGCTCAGTAATTTCAGTAAGCTTTCATTTCAATTTAACATCAGTGATACGTTCTGTTTAAAATATGAAATGAGTAAATTACAGTTCAGATCAAAAGCCAGTGAGATTTCATATGGTTGTTTTTAGAATTAATGATATCCTATTGAAGTAAAATGTGAAGGATAACCCATCTTGGTGTTATGTATCCCTATCAGGCATATCGGGTACATTCAGACAATGCCAAACCATGGGAACGAGCCTCCCAAATCCTTGATTTCTCACACTTTCTCATCCTCTCACATGCGGCTTCTAAATTAATCATTTCTGCGTTCATGACAAACCGTACTTTGTCATTTTGCCTGAATTAAACCATGGTTTGGAATCTGAGTTTGGAGGCCAGAGAATGCAGTATTTGTCTGAAACAGCAAAACTATGTTTTGTCCTGAATGCAAAATTGAAAAAATTCTTGAGCCTCCAGAAAGGGGTGGGTGGGAGCATCTGAACATGAGGATTTTCAGGGTTCCTACGTGGTCACGGCCCAACTCAGATGCCACCCTCCGTGCTTTTAACTGGAGATCCAGGGACCTTATACTTGCAGTGCCTGAGCTATCCAGTTGTCTTCTACCCCAAATTATCTGTATCTTGAAGATGACGATGCTTGGGAGGTGAGCCCTTGAGATGTGGATACAAAGTCTTCAGAGATACTCAAACATGAATAGTATTATTAGAAATCACCAGAGACTAGCCAAAATGTTTTCTGTAACTGGCTCCTGTGTGGCGTAACAGAATTTTGGGAAATAAGGGTTTCCCCCATCGTAGCATCCTTTTGCCAAGGCAGTAGGGCAGATCAGTCACTGCACATCTATTTGACAGGAGGGAATAACAGTTGTCTAATCTAACAGGAGGACGGTCGAGAAACGTCCCAATAGCAGCGGCTGAATAAAACGTGGGCTGAGCCGCTGTTCCTCCTCTGTTTGCAAGTATTTAAGCCTGGGCATGCCCAGAAGCACAAGCTCACTCCACAGGACTCTGTCCTTGGCTCACAACCTGGGGGCCCTTTGGAATCGGCACCCGCCCAAGATTTGGAGTGTACCTTATTCTTTGGTTTGGTTCTGTTGGCTTATTTAAATTGTGTTTAGTAAGTTGCTTTGGTTCCCAATTGGGGAGAAAAAAATAGTGAAAATACTCCGTCTCAAAACTTTAGCACGTTTCTCATTGAAGTAGGGGAGTTTTGTTCCTGCAGACATTTCAGAATTCATACAGGATGTTGAGAGTGATTTCCATTGCAAACGGAACAGCGCAAGGGTTAAAACGTTTCTATCCCAAGAGTAGCCCTAGTAATATGGGTGTGGTTAAGTTCATTATATTTCAGGCGGCAAGATTACATTAAAGAAGGGAGTTCAAATGTTTCAGCGATTGTTTTGTAAATTCATCTTTGTTCAGTCAATCTCCAGAGGAAACTAAGACTGATGTTGTTGTTGTTCAGTCGCACAGTCGAGTCCGACTCTTCGCGACCCCATGGACCAGATGACGCCAGGCCTTCCGGTCTTCTGCCGTCCTCTGAAGTTTGCTCAACTTCATGTTCGTTGCATCTATGACACTGTCTAACCATCTCATCCTTTGCCGTCCCCGTCTTCTTTGACCTTCAATCTTTCCCAGCATCAGGGGCTTCTCCAGTGAGTGCTCCCTTCTCATTTGGTGGCCAAAGTATTTGAGCTTCAGTTTCATTATGCATGATACAGCAGTGGATTAAGGAGGTATTAGTACATTCCAGAAAGCGTGGCGCTTTTCCTGTAGGCATTGTCCTCGGTTTCTGAAAGGCAGTCTACCTATAAGGGTAGGTCTACAAAACTATAGCTTGAACATAAGAAGAGCTCTGCTGGATCAGGCCAATAGTCCATCTAGACCAGCATCCTGTCTCACACAATGGCGAGCCAGTTCCCAGAGGGCCAACAATGGCACAGCGGCCTAGACCTTCCCCTGATGTTGCCTCCTGGCACTGGGATTCAGAGGTTTACAAAATTACAGCTTGGGCTGAGCTTCGACGCCACCCATTTCTCAATGTTCCCATTTCTGCAAAAATCCTGTAGCAGACTCGTTTGCTTCCAATACCTCTTTTTTTGCCGTCAAGTCACAGCTGACTTATGCTGCTGAGTGCTGACCCCGTAGGGTCTTCAAGGCAAGAGACGTTCAGAGGTGGTTTGCCGTTGCCTGCCTCCGTGTCGTGACCCTGGTATTCCTTGGAGGTCTCCCATCCAAATACTGACCAGGGCCCACCCTGCTTAGCTTCCGAGATCTGACAAGTTCGGGCTAGCTTGGGCTATCCAGGTCAAGGCTCCATAAGACTTAGGAGCTCCCAAAGAACTACCCTTTAGTTTCACCCAATGACTCTATCATCTCTGGTATATCATTGATGGCTCATAATTTTACAAATGAAGAAGACAGCTGTACTTGTTGCAATTACGAGAGGAAAGCCTTCTTCCTCCGTCTCTCTCGATTGTAAATACGCAGTTGCGTTTCTGCTGTTTGATCTCGTCGGAGGGTTATGATGGGATATAATTCCAGCTAAATAACTTCTTGTCAGTGTTAGTCTGTTTGTTGCCAGATCAGCAATGCTGTTTACTTGTTCCGTGTACTTAATGTATTTTTAAATATACCCAAGAGGCTCTCTGAATTTAAACACATTAAATCAAAGGGTCTTGCTTCCACATAGTGGCTGGGATCCAGTTAACTGCACATCCAGTTCCAACTCTTCCCCCCCCCCATCCCTTCAGGTCTTTAATAGCCCAGCCCACCTCTCCACAGAGAAGGGAGCTGCCAGGCGCCGGCTCAGGGAAGCAATAAAACTCATTGGGTGAATCGTAAGGTTCCCACTCACGTGCAATTTTGCATCCAGCCTCGTCCAATTGCTTCTTTAAGAGGAATGAGCAGGGCCCATGAAACTTTATGTTATGTGGACATGTGCAATCTTCCACTCAGGCTTAATTCCTGAGGGTGCTAGTAGTCAGCATAAGGAGGCATGCCTGGACTTGTCTGGCAGGCCACCAAGTTGGAGCTTGAAGCCCCAGAACAAAGGCAGGCAGGATCCTGGAACCTGCCTGTGGATTGGCCCCTGAGGGCAGCCAGCCAATCCGGAGCCTGGAGGCCATTTGAACTCACCAATCGCATGGGGGCTGGGAGTGGCTTCGGTGTATATAGTTAGGGCAGTTGCCTCGTGTAAAGCAATCCTCTTGAGGTGCAATAAAACTGCCTTCCTGAAATCCCTCCGCCTTCGCCTCTGCCATCTTAAACCCACCATTTCACACTTTAATTGCAGGTAGCTAGCCTGTCAAGAAGTGATTCATCAGAGGTCAACCATCCTGAGAGCTCTGAATAGCCATTTCCCCTTGCAATTTAAGAGCGTCTTCGTGGAGAACCTGGATCTTAGAGAACCTCTGCTTGAGAGCACCTGGCCTTCCAAGGCCTGCTCACCCCCCCAGCTCTGCGGAGCTGTCCTTGCATTTATAAGGATCCTTGTGAGGGGAGAGGGAAGTGGATCTCAGAGGACAGGCTACTCCCAAGACGACTTCCCTCCTTACCCTTTCGGCCTCAGGCAAGGCCTGGCTTTATTTCAGCCTAAGCCCAGCCAGTTCGGCGGATCTCAGAGGACAGGCTACTCCCAAGACCACTTCCCTCCTTCCCCTTTCGGCCTCAGGCAAGACCTGGCTTTATTTCAGCCTAACCCCAGCCAGTTCGGTGTAGCGGTTAAATGCACGGACCCTAATCTGGGAGACCAGGTTTGGTGTAGTGGTTAAGTGTGCGGACTCTAATCTGGGAGAACCGGGTTTGCTTCCCCAGTCCTCCACTTGCACCTGCTGATGTGACCTTGGGTCAGTCACAAGCTCTGGCACAGCTGTTCCTGAAAGAGCAGTTTCTGTCAGAGCTCT
>NW_015171565.1:212172-225947 GCF_001447785.1 Gekko japonicus | reverse complement strand
TGTAAGCCGCTCTGAGACTCCAAGTGAAGGGTGAGGTATAAATCCAATCACCTCACCACCACCACCTCTTCCCCCACTCATCCACATGCAGCCGGCTGGGTGACCTTGGGTCAGTCCTAGTTTTCTCAGAGCTGTTCTCTCAAGAGCAGTCCTCGAAAGAGCTCTCTCAGCCCCACCTACCTCACAGGGTTTGTGTTGTGGGGAGTGGGAGGGAAAGGAGTTTGTTAGCCACTCTGAGACTCCGAGTGAAGGGCAGGGTATAAATCCAATCTACTCTTCTTCTACACACACACACACACCACTTAATCTGGTCGAGGGCTTGCCTCTGTCTGATGCCGACAGCGCATGCACATCTCTCCATAACACATCTGGCATTAAGAGTTGGAGGGAAGCGGGGTCATTTGGGGGGTGGTGGAAAGTGCCGTCAAGTCGCATCGAGGCAAGAGATGTCGAGAGGTGGTTGCCCGTTGCCTGCCTCTGCGTAGCACCTTTGGACTTCCTCGATGACCTCCCATCCAAGTACTAACCAGGGCCAACCTTGCTTCGCTTCTGAGAGCTGATGAGATCGGGCTAGCCTGGGCCTTCTAAGTCAGGGCAAGGTCACTTGGACCTCCTCCATATTTTTCTGCAACATGAGGTAGAAACACGATCTTTCTGGCTATGAGAACATTTCTGGCTATGAGAACATTCACCAGTTTAGGAAATGAGGAATTTCTCTCAAAGACCGTTCTCGAGAGAGCTCTCTCAGCCCCACCTACCCCACAGGGTGTCTGTTGTAGGGAGAGGAAGGGAAGGGGATTGTAAGGCACTCTGAGACTCCTTTGGGTAGTGAAGGGTGGGGTATAAATCCAATTTCTCCTCCTCCTCCTCCTCCTCCTCCTCCTCTTCCCCCCAGCCATGGCTATCTGCTATTAACTGTGGCAGGTTTCTTTTGCCATTCACATTGGCTTACCATAATCCAATTATATAGAAATGCACCAGTTACAGTACACCCCTCTCTGCTGGAATTGGGCCTTAAACTAGTGGTAGGTCAACTAATCCTTGATAACCACAGACATCTTCAAGAATGACAAATAGCACTAGAAGCCTGCAGGTTCCCCTCACCCCAAATCTGTTGACGGGAGGTCTTCCTTCTTGCCATTCTCCCAGAACTGAATTTCTCACGTAAAAGTTGTTCTCAGCTGTTTCCTATAAGAAACAAGTAAACTGGGCTACCTCCAGACTGCTGAGTGAAATGCCTTGTGGGAGCCTTATGACGTGGAACTGGGGAAATGCCCATGGGGATATCCTGAATCGTGGCATCATCGGTGGCAGTGACAAAAATAATTTGAATGTCAGCCTAGGAAGAAAGAAGACTATCTTCTAGTGTGAACACAACCATAGGAACCATTTTCCACAAGAGCCCCCCCCCTCCTCTGGAGCAATGTTGGGGGGGCATTTTGGACAGAATTGGGGGGGAGGCAGAGAAATTGCACTACATGGACAGAATTCCCTGGGAGCCTTCTGGTCAGTCCAAACCACTGTATTAACAAAGGGTAGTAAAATTTTTAAAAATACATTCATTTCCTTCAACAGGAAGCCGGTATTCAAAGTGACAAACCAGGTGTGGTGCGGTGGTCACAATCTTCCCTGCCCGTCCTTTGCCGCATGGAAGCAGAACAAACTATAGACTCTTCCGTGGCAAAACCCTGAGCTTCGTACCCAGAGGATTCTTGCGATCTTCTGTAGAGGGACTCCAGCCTGAGAGGCCACTGCTTTCAACGGGCTTCGCCTGCAGTAAACCTTAATCATTTAACTGACTTGGATCTTCCAGAGCGAGGTGGTACCCAGGGGAATCGGCATAAAGTCCCTCAAGGCTACGACTTGCCGCAGCAGCTGACAGCAAAAATCATCGCAGACCTCGTTTGTTCTTGACAACACACCGGAATGTTTACTTTAAAATACCCCACAATTTTGGGTGCAACCAAGCTGGTGCCTTACCAAGAGTTAAAGATCTCTCCGGGGCTCTTTGATTTAATGCAGAGCGGTACACTGGCCCAAAAAACAGGAGTCAGTTCAAGATGGGCTGGGTGCCAGCACACACGGGAGCTTCAAGTCGCATCCTTCAAGTTGCATGGTTGCCAACTTTTGTAGCAGGGCTGGCGTCAGCATAACCCTCAGGTGGGGCAGCTGCCAGAGCCGAGGGCTTCTGGCCGGGCCCGCTGCTGCTGACTCTCCCCCACGTAACATTTCCCTGTCTGCTCCAGGCCCATAGCCAGGAAATTTTTTGTTTCGGGTGGATTTGCATATTTCAAGGTGGTGGTTGAATTACAGTTAATTGAATTAATCTGAATGCCTGTCTTTAAAGGGGGAGGCTCCGAGTCTGAAAAACAGCTCAGAGGACGTTTAGTTGCCTTCAGAAGGCACTTAAATGCCTTTTGAGTTCCCTTCCACAAGGCAAGAAAGCTGAGAAGGGCAATCGAGTGGTACGTTCAGTCAGTGCTCCCTCTAAGCTGCGGCGTCTTGTGAGCAGAAGTTCTACTTTGAGAGCTACTGGCATTAAAGTTGTGAGCGAGCGATTAGGCTACAGCTCTGGAGCCATCCTTCCTGAGCTAAGACAAAAATGGGTGAGCCGGAGGCTAAAGAACTGTGAGCTAGCTCACACTAACTCAGCTTAGAGGGAACACTGCCTTCAATACATCTCCAACAATCCCCCCTGACTGCTCGCCCAGTCCTGTTGTATACTACCAAGGGCTCATGGGAATGTTTTTGAAAGACTCACCATGACCTAGGTGGTGTACAACAGGACTGGGCTAGCAGAAAGGGGGATGGTTGGGGATACTTTGCAGCTCATCTGCTGGTCACATTAGACCATAGAGTGCAGGCTTGCCTTTTTTAATTTCAAATGTGAACGGGTGTGTCCCTGTTCAAGAAGACATTATGTTTAGCATTCAGCAATGGCGGTGATGGAAAATGCCAAGAAGTCACAAACAACTTATGGTGACCCTGTAAGGTTTTCAGGGCAAGAGACGTTCAGAGGTGGCTTACCATTGCTTGCCGAGACTCCATCGAAATAGAATAAGAGCCGAAAGAAAAACAGAACTCCGCTGCTTGGGTGCCTGGTAGGCATTTCACCACCACCCCTTGCACTGTGGCCCTAGCTAGGTTTAAAATGTCTCTGTAATCCGCTCCGAGCCCTCGGGAAGGAGCGGTATATAAATTGAATGTGTATGTATGTATGCCTCAGCCTAGCCTCCCTGGACTTCCTTGGAGGTCTCCCATCCAGATATTAATCAGGGCCAACCCTGCTTAGGTTCTGAGGTCTGCCAAGATCGGGCTAGCCTGGGCCGTCCAGGTCAGGGCACGTTCAGCAATATACGTATAAAATAACATTCCATTTAATTGCCTTTTGCTTCAGCCCACAAACCAAAAGTCACATTGCAGCCAACAGCTTGTGCAATGTGAAGGCGCGGATTGATGGGACACACCCGAACTGTGAAGGAGCAGGACTCAATAGGATGGTGTCTTTTATCCCACCCGATTTTCCTGAGCGCCAATCCATTTGCTATTACTAACCAATTATAGCTCAATGTATGGCACCTAACTTAATTTGACAATGAGCACAACGCGTCAAAATAAAGAGGGGTTTCATAGAAGCACGTCTGTTAGCTAGGATTAAACCCTCTTCAAATGTTTGAGGTGTGCCATCACACAGAATGAAGTCATAAAGGTAGGAAGCAGGGGTCATTTCCTGCAGGAGCGCACAGGAGCGGAGCTCTGGCAGTAAAGAGCCCAGGGGGTGGGCACACGCAACAAGACCCGCCCCCTGCTCCCAGCAGCCCTCAGTCAGAGCAAGAAGCAGCCAGGTAAGTTGCAGAGGCCCCCCCCCCCGCACCCAATAGCTAGCAATCCAAAACAGTCCAGTGGAGCCTGAGCAGTGGGTGTTGCCTTCTGACACACTTCCGGTGATGTCCGGGAGTGTGTTATATGCAAATGAGTTATGCTAATGAGCTCCTGCACCTCTTTTTCTACAAAATGACCCCTGGTAGGAAAGAAATGCAAACTTTTGCTCTGAGTGGAAGGAGGAGGCTATCTGGTGAAAGACCCATCGCAGACCTGAATTGACGGTTGCAGTGCTTCATGCAGAGCTTGATCATCTCATTCATGAACGATTTGTATTTGGTAAAAATTCAGCTTGGGAGGGAAGACAGTATGATATAGCCAGATCTCAGCAGCTAAGCAGGGTTGGTACTTGGGTGGGAGACCACTGAGAAAGTCTCTGCAGAGGAAGGCAGTGGCCAACCACCCCTGCTTCTCACTTGCCTTGAAAGCCCCTCACTGGCGTTGCCGTACGTCGGCTGTGACTTGACAGCACTTCACACACACACACACACACACACACAAGCTCAGCTCAGCTGTAACCTACTAATCTACAACTTGTGATTGACTGGAATAAGGCTTTTTACAAAGGAGCCCCCGGTGTCTAATCGTGATTTGTTCAGGTTCTTTAGAACATTAACATTCCATAAAACTTTGTACACAGGATAAAATGTGAGGCTGTCAAGTTTTAATTAAGTTGCTAACTGAATGGAAGTAGCTCGTTAAATTTAAAGCCGTTTTTTATTTAAGAAAATCCATAAGGGTACTGACATAATGATGGCAGTGGAGGCAGGCAAGTGTGAAGGTACAGGCTGGAGAGAAGTGGTTATTTATTTGTATATCCGTAGCCTGCCTTTCTCCCCAGGGGGTGGGGCGGGGGAGCAGTTTACCACATTGTGCCCCTCCATTTTATCCTCACAACAGCAGCCCTGTGAGGTAGGTTAGGCTGAGCGACCTTCCATGGCCAGAGCAGGGATTTGGACCTGGGTCCCGCAGTTCCTAGTCCAGCACTCCAACCCAGGGTTCCCTGCAGTACTTCCCTCGGTGCCCGCCGAGCGTTTCAGAAAGTGAGTGGAGCCATTATAAGGGCTTGTCATTGGCTGCCTTTGTTCTTTCAGTGGAGGATGAGGAGGATTGGAAAGCAGCTGGGATTTCCTTGGTGCCTGTGTCTGTTTCCCCCTTTAGGATCTCCTTCTTCCCAGGAGACACTCCCGTTGGCTCTGCCTCCTGAGGCAGCCATTTTGGATTTGGCTCCACTTTGTGGAAATTGTTTAGGGGTGGCATCACCGCTCCCTCTCAAAACTCCAAAGGTGCTTGTAAGCTCAAAAAGGTTGGGGGGCCCTGCTCTAGTGAATTCGCCACTCTGACTCTCTAGAACCGGGGTGTCAAACATGCAGCCCGGGGGCCAGATCAGGCCCCCGGAGGGCTTCCATCAGGCCCGCAGTGGAAGTGGCCATCGTCTGCTTACAGTTCTGCCGCTGCTGCAGCATCATAGCTTGCTTCGCCAGACTCTCTCAATCACTCAGCCATTTCATGTTTTAACCCAGGTCCTAGACTCAAAACTCTGAGCATGAGATTTCTGTGGTGAATGTCAATAAATCAAAAGTAGGTTTGCAGCTTACAGAGCTAATGTTTTATGCATGTTTTTAAGTAAAAAAAAAATCTTTGTGTTTGTGTCCTTTATAAAGTTTATATCTCACTACCTGGCATTACATTTTATGACACACATGGCCTGGCCCGAGGAGGTCTCATTTATGTCAGATCCGGCCCTCATAACAAATGAGTTCAACACCCCTGCTCTAGAAGGCACTGAGGGCAGGAAGAAATATCTGCACCGTGCAGTTGGTCATACCTGGGAACACTTGGTGTTCTTTTCCCAGAACACAGGTACTCGTGATGGTTATTTTAACAGAAATTCTCCTTATTTAGGTGATGGGTTGATAGCCTCCAATATTATAGCTCAGCAGTTACTGGAAAATTTATTATTCGTTTATTTACAGTATTTATAGCCCACCTTCCTCACTGAGACCCAAGGCGAATTTCACAATGCAAGTCAATGCTATCGATAGGATTTTATCTATCTTATTTATTTATTGCACTCATATCCCACCCTACCCCACAAGGGGGCTCAGGGTGGCTCACAACATATAAAGTAACAATAAAACCAGTAATATAAAATCAATCAAGCCATTTAAACAATCAAAGCAAGATGGCAAAAACCACTAAAAGTCCAAAGTCTCCTGTAGCATTTTAAACAGACGGTGATAAGTACCCCAGTTTATAGCAGTGTTTAAGCAGATGGTGGTAGGTACTCTCAGAGACACTGGGCGGGTACCAAGGGCACCAAAGGCAGGGGAGGCCGAGATGCCTGCCGCCGCAACCAAAGGCCTGGTGGAACAGCTCCATCTTACAGGCCCTGCAGAACTGTACTAGACATCTAATACGCAATGTAATAGGGACTAGGAGTGCAGGAATCTGAAACGGAGCATACGGTAAACATGACATGTTAAACAATATTGCATAAGTAGGAATACAGTGCAAGAAGAGCAAGATAATGCATACCACAAACAGTAATACGTACTGTACACAGTAGCATAGGCCACAATCCCATTCCATTTCCTAAAGCATCTTCCTGAACCATTCTGCCGTAGCCCTATTACCTTTATAAAGAGCCCTTTAGAACAGTTCTGTTTTACATAGTTAGCAGAGGGACAAAATGGGTTGCCAGCCCCCAGGTGGGGCCTGGGGATCTCCCAGAATTCCAGCTGGTCGTCAGGCAACGGAACGAAATCGCCCTAGAGAGAATGGCTGCTTTGGAGGGTAGACTGTATGGCATTATATCTCACTGAGGTCCCTCCCCTCCCCAAGCCCCCGCACGCATCCCCAGAGAGCTCCCGGAGCCTAGCAAGGCTCCCCCACCGCCAAGATAAGTTGACTTGGCAACCCTAGGCCCTGCAGAACTGTGCTAGACATCTAATACGCAATGTAATAACTTCAGGCAGACCATTCCACAAGTTGGAGGCCACAGCAGAGAAGGCAAATACACAGGCAGTGGTTGATCCTGCCCATCTGTAGGGCAGCACCCGCAGAAGGCCCTGCTCAGGTGGGCAAGGCTGTCATGGCGATGCCTAGGGGGGAAAGGCAGTCCTGAAGATATAAGACGTGGGCAGCCAGTGGTGTGTTCCACCTAGCTCCTGATAACAGCCAAGCTGTGTCATTCTGCAGCAGCTGGAGTCTCCAATTTAACTTTGAGCAGAGACCTATGTACAGTGCATTGGAATAGTCTAGTTTCTGTGTCACCATGGCATGGCTCTGGGTGGCCAGGTCAGCTGAGTCAAGGTAGGGGACCATCTTCTGGGCTTAACTAAATTGGAAGAAATCATTTTTGTAGCTGCATTAACTTGCTTCTCCAGAAGTAATGCTGAGTCCAATAAAACCCGGCTTTTAACTGAGTCAACAAGCGTCAGCTGAATCTCATCAAAAGTGAGAAGCACATTGTCCTCGAAGACCTCAGACTTCCCAACAGCATTACGCGTGCCTTGTCAGGGTTCATTTCAGTTTGTTCACTCTCATTGTTTGTTCAGCCATTTGACCACAGCAGTCAATGAACAAAAATAATCTCAAGACCTCCACTGTATTGCCAGGTGAAATAGTTACTTACTGACATATAGAGCTGGGTATTGTCAGCATATTGATGGCATGCAATTCTTTTAAAAAAGGGCCTTACACAAAGATTTAGTAGCATGGGATATAAGACTGCACATTGTGGAATCCCACAGGACAAATTTCATATTGGTGATACTCCAACACCAACCCTTGGAGTCCAGACGATAAGGAACTATTTAAACCAACCCAAAGCAGATACCCTGATACTTACTTCTGCCTTCAAATGTTTCAACAAGATGGCATAGTCTACAGTACCAAGGGCAGCAAATAAATCCAGTAGGAACAATGAAGAGGCATGGAGATTGCCAGCTAAAGCTACCAGCATGGTGTCTGTCTCAGACTGACAAGGTCCAGAACACACGAGTTAACCAAGTTGGTCCATCATTGCACCTTCTCAGTCACCTTGCCCAGAAACAGCAGGTAAGAGACAGGACAATAATTGACCATATCACTTTTGTGTAGAGATTTTTTTAAAGTAATGGATGGATAATTGCAGAACTGAAAAGGATTCAAAGGGCTACCAGAAATGACTAGTGATTTGCAGCCTGTAGCTAGTAACAAAATGAGATGGGGATGCAGATTTTTTCTCGGGTTTGATTCCCCACTCCTCCACTTGCACCTGGCTGGATGGCCTTGGGCAAGCCATAGCTCTGATAAGAGCTGTTCTTGAAAAAGAGCAGTTTCTGTCAAGAGCTCTCTCAGCCCCGCCTACCTCACAGGGTGCCTGTTGTGGGGAGGGGAAGGGAAAGGAGCTCTGAGACACCTTTGGGTAGTGAAGGGCGGGGTATAAATCCAATCTCTTCTCTTCTTCTAATCTGGGAGAACCGGGTTGGATTCCCCACTCCTCCACTTGCACCTGGCTGGATGACCTTGGGCAAGCCGTAGTTCTGATAAGAGCTGTTCTTGAAAAAGAGCAGTTTCTGTCAAGAGCTCTCTCAGCCCCGCCTACCTCACAGGGTGTCTGTTGTGGGGACAGGGAGGGAAAGGAGTTTGTAAGCCGCTCTGAGACAACTTTGGTGGTGAAGGGCGGGGTATAAATCCAATCTCCTCTTCTTCTCTTCATCATTGTGCGCATGAGCAATCCTATGCTGAATAAATTCAACGTATAAACGTTCAAGCGCACATATAGACTCCAGCACTCAGTTGTATATCGCCAGTTAATGTTGTTTGCTGTTGGGGGGGCGGGGGAGACCTGCAAGAACAAGGAAGTACAGCAAGTCCCAGTGGGAGCGGTGATTCGGCCATGTGTATATGCACATGCGCAAAGTCAATTTAAAAAAAAAAAAGTTTGAGGGCAATGATATAGAGGTGGAAGGGCGGGGTCATGACAGCCTCATTGTGCAATGCAAACAGTTCATGGAGGGATGTGTGGTGGTCATCCCAACCCAAAATAAAATATTCCCGATCAAATCTATAATGGGAACCAATCAGGATAGGCTTGCCGTGTGGCCACAGCCTTTGAGAGGAGATCTACCTAGAGACCACTACCACAGTCTAGTCTTGATGTCACTGTGGCATGGATACAGACTGGCCAAGTCGAAGGTAGTGGGCCGTCTTCTGGGCTAAACTAAATTGGAAGAAAGGATTTTTTAAAGCTGCATTCACTTGCTTGCCCAGCAGCAGAGCTGGTTTCAGTATAACCCCTAGGCTCTTAACTGATTCAGCAATCATCAGCAGAACACCTTTGAAAGTAGGAAGGACGATGTCCTCCGAAACCTGAGGGCTTCCCAGACAGAATCATGTTCCCTCTTATCAGGGTCAGGGGTCATTTCCTGTGGGAGCGCATAGGAGCGGAGCTCCGGCGGTAAAGAGCCCAGGGGGCGGGCACATGCAACAAGCCCCACCCCCTGCTCATAGCAGCCCTCAATCAGAGCAAGAAGCAGCAGGGTAAGTTGCAGGGTGCCCCCCCCAGCCCCCCCCGTCCAAAACAGTACAGTGGCACCTTTAAGGCCAAGTTTTATTCAGGTACAAGCTCTCCCTCCTCTGCAAGGACAGATCTGCACGTTCCCCCCACCCCAATAGCTAGCAATCCAAAACAGTCCAGTGGAGTGGTGGGTGTTGCCTTCTGATACACTTCCAGTAATGTCAGGGGTGTGTGGCATATGCTAATGAGTTATGCTAATGAGCTCCTGCACCTCTTTTTCTGTGAAATGACCCCTGTTGACACCTAACGGCAGTGCAAATGATACAAGCCAGACGCCCCCCCCTTTGTAATGTGTGAAAATACCAGTGACAACAGTTCAGGATGCTCATTCATCATTCTTGGAGCTGGTGCTCTTTTTGTAGCAGGTACTCATTTGCATATTAAGCGACACACCCCTAATGTAGCCAATCCTCCAAGAGCTTACAGTAGCTCCTGTAAGAAGAGCTCTGTAAGTTCTTGGAGGATTGGCTACATTAGGGGTGTGTGGCCTAATATGCAAAGGAGTTCCTGCTACAAAAAGAGCCCTCAGCTGCCTATTCACACATACAAAAATAGATGCACCGGCTATTTCACAGGCTCTTCCCGACATACCTTTCAGAAGTTTTGCAAGGAGAAGTAAGGCCAGAAGCAACACTCGCCTCCCAACTCTTCAATCAAGTATAATCCACACAGGCAAGGTCCAGCATGCCTTCTTGTAGCCGCTAATCCTCCCGCACGTGTCACTTTCCCCCTGGCCCCGATCCCTCCGACGTATTGGCAGAGAGTAGCTACGGCACAGAAGGACCTCAGGTCTCTCCGCGTCTGTCATTTCCGATGCTCTTTGCCTGGTCATCCCTTCCGAGTGACCACAGATGGATGCAAATATGACGTGACTCTCCTGTCCCATGGAGTCAGCGCAAACGGCTTGCAAAGCCCTGTGCCCATGATGTGACGACACACCCGATCTGACATTTGCCAGTTATCCATAAGTGGATCCGTGAGCAAGGATATATCTGTTAGGCAGGATATGTTCGTTTGAATAGGGAATCGGTTATGTGACTTACCGCACTTCCGCTGTCAGAAGATTTCCGCTTCAGGTTTCGTATGTGCCTTGCCCTTCGGAGATCCGCAAGCGTTGACACAAGAGCCTCTAATGGCATCCTAAATACAGTTGGGGGGGGCTGAGAGGACTCACATAGTGAGCAAAAACAAGGGGAAACGTCCCCCACTTCCATAGTGCGTTATTAGTAGCAGAGATATTAGCAGTCCTATTTATCCCTAAGGAGCTGCGGTGGCTCAAGTGGTTAAGACGCTGAACTGCAGGCTGTGGAAGGTCAGTAGTTCAGCAGTTCGAGACCCGGGTGCCGCATGATGGAGTGAGCTCCCGTCTCTAGTTCCAGCTCCTGCCAACCTAGCAGTTCGAAAGCAAGAAATTGCAAGTAGATAAATAGGGACCACTTCGGTGGGAAGGTAACAGCGTTCCGTGTGCCTTGGTGTTTAGTCATGCCGGCCACATGACCATGGAAATGTCTTCGGACAGCGCTGGCTCTTCGGCTTTGAAACGGAGATGAGCACCGCAACCCTAGAGTCGGATTCGACTGGCTTTCGAGCAAGGGAACCTTTACTTTATGGCCCCTGCATTTGAATACACACACACATGTACGCACATGAAGCTGGCTCATACTGAATCAGACCATGGGTCCCTCAACATCAGTACTGTCTACTCATACTGGAAACAGTTCTCCAGCATCTCCGGTCTGAGGACTTTCACATCTCCTAGTACCTGGTCCCTTTAACTGGAGAAGCTGGGGATTGAACCGGGCACCTTCTGCATGCAAAGCAGAGGCTCTGAGTGCCAGTTTGGTGTAGTGGTTAGGACTGCGGAATCTAATCTGGGAGAACCAGGTTTGTTTCCCCCCTCTTCCACATGCTGGTGTGACCTTGGGTCAGTTACGAGTTCTCTCAGAGCTGTTCTCTCAAGGGCAGTTCTCGAGAGGGCTCTCTCAGACCCACCCACCTCATAGGGTGTCTGTTGTGGGGAGAGGAAGGGAAAGGCGTTCGTAAGCCACTCTGAGACTCCTTCGGGTAGTGAAGGGCAGGCTATAAATCCAGTCTCTTCTTCTTCTTGGTGGGAAAGTGCCAGAGGGAGGGAGGGCGCTCCTAGTCGACTAGAAAGTTTGGAATCTCCTCCTCCTCCTTCCACTGAGACACCTTCCACTCAGCTGTATTTTTTAGCAGGGGTCATTTTGTAGAAAAAGAGGTGCAGGAGCTCATTAGCATAACTCATCTGCATGTGCCACGCCCCCTGACATCATCGGAAGTGTGTCAGAAGGCAACACCCACCACTCAGGCTCCACTGGACTCTTTTGGATTGCTAGCTACTGGGGAGCGACATGCAGATCTGTCCTCACAGAGGAGCGAGATCTTGTACCTGAAGGCTGGCTGGGGGGTGGGGGGGGGCGGCAACTTACCTGGCTGCTTCTTGCTCCTCATGGCCTGACTGAGGGCTGCTGGGAACAGGGGGCAGGGCTGGTTGCATGTGCCCGCCCCCTGGGCTCTTTACTGCTGGAGCTCCGCTCCTGTGCGCTCCTGCAGGAAATGACCCCTGTTTTTTAGCTTCCGAGGTCTAACAGTCCTTACAAGATTATAGTGCCCTGGACTCAAGAGGAGGAATTCAAGGTTGGCCTGTAGCCAGAAGTTCTATAGGGAGGGAAGCCTACCATTTACAGTTGCCAACTCCAGGATGGGAAAGTCCTGGAGATTTGGGGGAGGATCCTGGGAAGTGTGGGATTTGGAGGGGGGGGGAGACCTCAGCAGGGTATAATGCCACAGAGTCCACCCTACAAAGCAGCTATTTTCTGCAGAGGAACTGATTTCTGTCGTCTGGAGATCCGTTGTAATTCTGGCCCCACCTGGAGATCTCCAGGCACCACCTGGAGGCTGGTAAACTTACTACCACAGTATACTTATGACGGGAAACTCTCAGAAGTCTCCTTAAAATAGCAAAATGTCTGTATGGGAGCAAGTCCACTTTGAAGTAAGACCCATGTTATTCAGTGGGACATGCTCCCAAAAAACAATTCTTAGGGTTGCGCTGTAAACAATGTTTAAGTAAGGTTACCGCAATCATCAATTCAAATCGAGCTGTATTTTAGCTAAGAAGTGGCCAGGTAGGCCTCAGATTCTAGGGTGACCATTGACCGATATTCCATTCACCACAGAGACGTAACACCTGTCTAAACGCAGCGTTATCTGGCTGAAAATTTCTACCCCTCTCCAGCATAAAACCACAATCACAGTAGTGGCAGAAATAGCAATCCAGCACTACGGTAGGTAATTGAGAAGCCTCTGAACAGCAAGGGGTATAACAATACCGCAGAGGTGGAAATGTGTACTCCCGGATTCTGTCACAAATCTGGAATCTGAGAATGGCCCTGGTTTTCAGTTAATGGGGAGGAAAGAATATCTGGGACGGGAGGGGCGGAGAGCCGTGTGAGACTCGATATCAGCCGTATTGCTGAGTACCTCATACTCTGTCTGTGAAATATCGTACACTTTCCTTTGGGAGTTTTCTCTCATGCTGTGCTTGAGATTTCTTAGTTTTAAAAATTCTTCGAAAGACTTGTATTCCTGTAAGCCACAAAGAGCGCAAACGCCGAGAGTACATCTAAAAGGTAAAAATAGGCTTTGAGAACGGGCAAAGTTAACATACCTGTAGTAAGGTCAGTTCCAGACGGTAGCTGTTTTGGTCTGCAGTAGAAAGGCCTAGATTCATGCCCAGTAGCAACTTAGAGACCAATGCGATTTTGGGGGGCTATGTGCCTTCAAGAAGAAGAAGAAGGTTGGATTTATACCCCACCCTTCACTCAGAGTCTCAGAGCGGCTTACAATCTCCTTTCCCTTCCCTTCCCCACAACAGACTCCCTGTGAGGTAGGTGGGGCTGAGAAAGCTCTTTCGAGGACTGCCCTTGAGAGAACAGCTCTGAGAGAACTTGTGATTTGAGTCAAAGCTCAAAGCTCCTTTCATCAGAATCTAGCTGTAGTAGACTGTCATCCTCAACTGTCCAGGAAAAGGTGATTGGTCTCCATCATACCGTGTGTCCTTTGTTGACTTCATTAACCAATCAGCATTCTCTTGCGAGATGTCACAGGGTATGAGATTGTGGGGTAGGACTCAAACTCGCGGGAGGGTAGAGGAGTATCTTGGGGCCCACAGAAAAGGTGTTGACAGACACATGGCACTTATGGGCACCACGTTGGGGGACCCTGATTTAGATAATCCCTAGGACCTTAATTTTCTGTAGATAGCAGGGCTGAAAACTTGATAGATATTACATTCCCTCAGACT
>NW_015171565.1:205678-210925 GCF_001447785.1 Gekko japonicus | reverse complement strand
TGCTGAAACCGATGGAAATATATACAGACTGAGGGAAACGACATTGGATAGCCAGATCTTGTCAGATCTCAGAAGCTAAGCCGGGTCGACACTAGCTAGTATTTGGATGGGAGACCTCCCAGGAATACCAGGGTCGTGATGTGGAGGCAGGCACTGCCAAACCGCCTCTGAATGTCTCTTGCCTTGAAGAGTCTATGGGGTCACCACAAGTCAGCTGAAACTTCATGACAAAATAAATAAGTGTAACAAAAAAAAAGAAGTAAAAACGAATTGAAAAAGTAAATGATTTTTGTGTGTGTGTGCATATAACCCTCGCAAGAAGAATAATGACGGAAGCAATATTCCTAGGAGCCTTGCACTGTTATTGTTCCAAGGAGTTGTCACCATGTCACTTTTAATTCTGAGTTCTCTCTGACAAAGCATGAATTACAGAGCCAGGTTTTTCTTGGGGTGTTAGATTTCATCTGATCTTAGTGTTTCAGTCTTTGATGAGACAGCAGGACGATAATCAGTGATACGGCTTTCAGGATTTGGTTTGGGTTTCCTTCGTGTCAATCGTATTTCATCTCTTGTTCTGAGACAACCACAAGCTCTTGGGACCACATTTCCCATGAGCCCCTGTGATACAGCTCAGGTCTCCAAGGCCTAGAGCGCCTTCAAGTCTATGAAACTCAATGGCTGCCCACCTTCTGTGTCTCCTGCCAGGGCACTAATGGGCATGACAGGGATCACAGGGCCAGAGGGCCATGTGTGCGTTTCTCTGCATACATAAAGAATCCTGGAATAGGCAGAAATTGGGTGTTCCCATTTCATTGCCATGCAGAAAGGCATTAGACCAGGGGTGTCGAACTCATTTGTTATGAGGGCCGGATCTGACATAAATGAGACCTGGTTGGGCCGAACCATGTGTGTCATAAAATGTAATGCCAGGTAGCGGAGATATAAACTTTATAAAGGACACAAACACAATGGGTTTTTTAAAAACTTAAAATAAAAACATGCTTAACACATTAGCACATGTGAATGGAATAGCCAGATCAGGTGCCTGAAAAATGAAGACAGACCCTGCCAGATGAGGAGTTCTAACTAGCTCTGTACATATTTTGTGTACATGCAACAATATGTTCATTTTAAAAGATACTGAGCTGAGTCCAGCCGGTCGCCACGAATACCCTTCACTGGAGCTGGATGCGTAGTCCAAAAGCAAGCCGAGAAACAGAGCCAAAGGTCAGAAAGCCAGGAAATCAGTCCAAGTTTTCAGGAGCCAGGAGCAGAGTCTGACAGCTGGGATCTTGTGTACATGCAACAATATGTTCATTTTAAAAGATACTGAGCTGAGTCCAGCCGGTCGCCACGAATACCCTTCACTGGAGCTGGATGCGAAGTCCAAGAGCAAGCCGAGAAACAGAGCCAAAGGTCAGAAAGCCAGGAAATCAGTCCAAGTTTTCAGGAGCGAGGAGCGGAGTCTGACAGCTGGGATCAGGTCCAAGCATGCACAGTTGCTTCTGCACCAAAGCAGGTGAGCGGGGGTGTTTATGACCAGTCCTCCCTTCCCTGGGAGTCAACCTGCAAAGACTCACAGCCCCTCACGTTGCCTTGACAACAGCTGCAGTCTGGCACTCTTCTGTCTCTCTGGCACATTCAGACGCTGGCGTGCCCTGCGTCTGGGACATTCGGGTGAGCTAGGTGGGGACTGTGGCCTTGGGGTGTCTCCAATTGGGGGTGCTGGGCCAGGCTCTGGATCAGTCTCTCCCTCCGGCTGCACCTCAGTCTCTTCACCTTGCTGCCCCTCCTGCGCAGCTGCTGGGGCCTCTTCTCCCTCAGGTGCTGGTAAAAGTCCCACTTCTGGGCTGACTTCCGAGGAGGCTGGGTTGCTCCATGCCTCTTCCTCATCTGAGGAATAATCAGCCTCAGCGGAGCCAGGACCCACGACAGGTACCCTGTTAAACACTTCTGCCTGAAAACGTTGAAGACTCGCTAGCGGAGATATGCACCTCATGCTCTGACATTTTGTGGTGGGCTCTACCTTCTGCAGCAGCTGTTTTGTGGCCATTCCCACTGCTGTGTTTCAGAATCCCAAAGGTGCTTCCAGGCTCGAAAAGTTTGGAGACTCCTGTCTTGCTGAATCAAGCATCTTATAAATAAAACACATATATCATGTCAAGGGTGACTGAGATAAGCAGCCTCGAAACAATTCACCGAAGGTCATACGCACCTATGTCCAAACAACTATATTATCACACAGCTAAGCGGAACCCGTTTTTGTCTACCAGACTTTAAAGATAACCTTGCCTATCTAAGATTAATTTGATTTATCTTGTCGTATCAAGTAGAGATGAGGGTGTCACTTTTCCTCCGATCATGTCTGCACAGAAAAAATACCCGCTATTCTACCTCTGGGGAAAGAATGAAAGTATTATTAAATGTGCACCATTGTTACATAATCAATAGAGGCCTGCGTTTGGTGTCTGGCAGAGTGGGAATCCATCCTTCAGCTAATAATTTTATTAAGCAGGGCACCACATTTCTCCTAATTGTATCTCCGTGCATCTAAGGCCACGGTATCCTCTCTCTTTCCGCAGAAAGTGACATATCTGCAGCTCTGTTTGAAAATGCGTCTCCCAGTCTTAAACACCTAGCTACAAATATTATGCTTATGTCGATAATATTAGTTTTTTTTGGGGGGGGGCACTGAACATTTTCTAGCATGGCGACAGCAGCACAAAGCCTCCAGAGGAGCCCTCCCAGCCTGGCGGTGTTCTGCCAAAAGCCCTCCCCCCTTCCAACCGCCGCTCGCCGTCCTTGCCGACTCTTTGCAAATGCCCTTCCCGGGACTGACAAGCAAAACTGTGAGCGCCAAGGCTTCGCTCGCCAGGCTGGAGCTTCCGAATAATCAGGCATGGCAGGCTCATAGGCAGAGGGGTAACTTAAGGACGCCGCGTTACTGCAGAGCACAAAAGACCTGCGGTGGTGGTGGGGGGAGCGCAAGCAGACCTGGGTGTGAAGCAGGAGTCATGCAAGCAATTCCCCCTCGCTTCGTGAACACGCAGGCACCACCAGCTGCGATGTGTCCGCACCAGGCTGATTCCCTGCAATATGGCCAGGAATGTGCTGGAGAACCACCCATCTGCCTCGCTCCTTACAAGTGAGGGTATATATGCCCTACAACGAAGAAGGGGAAGAGAAGAGATTGGATTTATACCCCGCCCTTCACCCGGAGTCTCAGAGCGGCTTACAAACTCCTTTCCCTTCCCCCAACAGACACCCTGTGAGGTAGGTAGGGCTGAGATTGGATTTATACCCTGCCCTTCACCCAGAGTCTCAGAGCGGCTTACAAACTCCTTCCCCTTCCCCCAACAGACACCCTGTGAGGTAGGTGGGGCTGCGAGAGAGCTCTTGAGAGAACTGCTTGTGAGAGAACAGCTCTGACTGAACTATGGCTTGCCCAAGGTCACCCAGTGGAGGAGTGGGGAATCAAACCCGGTTCTCCCAGATTAGAGTCCGCGCACTGAACCACTGCACCAAACTGGCTCTCCCATGCAATGCTCAGTTTCTTTAAAACTACGCTCCATGTCTCTGTCTCTCTGGGCTTCCGCACCTGCAGTACACATACCTCGGTTTACGAAGACGTAACGTAACCCATGAAGAGGAGGATGAAGAAAGACTACTGATTGATTCAATTGGGTTTGCTAGGCCGCCCTTCCCTACAAGTAGGGCTTGGGGGGGGGGCACCTACAACAAAATAATACACAAAGTTCTTCAATTTAAAACCAACATTACAACCACTTGGAGCTGCGGTGGCTCAAGTGGTTAAGACGCTGAACTGCAGGCTGTGGAAGGTCAGTAGTTTAACAGTTCGAGACCCGAGTGTGCCGCATGACGGAGGGAGCTCCCGTCTCTGGCCCCAGCTCCTTCCAACCTAGCAGTTCGAAAGCAAGAAATTGCAAGTAGATAAATAGGTACCACTTCGGTGGGAAGGTAACAGCGTTCGGTGCGCCTCGGCGTCTAGTCATGCCGGCCACATGACCACAGAAACGTCTTCAGACAGCGCTGGCTCTTCGGCTTGGAAACGGAGATGAGCACCACAACCCTAGAGTCGGACTCGACTGGCTTTCGAGCAAGGGAACCTTTACCTTTACAGCCACCTAAGAACAGATCAGTAAGCAGAACAATATACATATGCAAGATGGCGGAGAGGGGGGGGAGAATTCAGCTCCCGGGCCTTCTCTGGGGTGGGGAGCAGTTGCGAGGGAATGGGGGGAAGTATCTGAGAGTGCCAGATGTCATACTGTCCCCGTCACTGTCCTCAACCGAATGCCCGGCGGAATATCTCTGTCTCGGATGTCTTCCGGCAGAGAGTTCCACCAGGCAGGACCCAGGGCCGAGAAAGCCATGGCCCTGGTTGAGGACACCACAAAACCAAAACAGGATCCACGTGCTTTTCACTTTGGAGGAAGCCTTGAGCTCACGAAGAGAGACTTTCACAAAACCGAAATAGGACCCACGTGCTTTTCACTTTGGAGGAAGCCTTGAGCTCACAAAGAGAGACTTTTCGCAGCATTCATTGGTGAAATTTGGACAAATGCCTCAGTATTTGGCAACCTTGTGCTTGGACATGAAATCCCTGAGGAAGACCCTGAAACAGGAGGATATCTGGACCTCTGCTGGAGGAAGAATGAGCACTAATTCAAAATAGACTTAAGGGAGTCCTCCTCCTTAAAACTTTTCTCCAGTTAAGGAGGACTGGTACTAATAAAGGGGTTGTGCAATGTCTTTTGTTATATAAAAGGACAATACTAAAAATGTTGGATAGATTATTCTTTCTATGTGATCATGTTTATGTGACAATTAATGACAATGGTGAATAATTTATAAGAATTTTTTAAAAAATATATAAAAACAAATAAAAATACAAAAATTACTTGAGATACTTTGTAATTGTCTGTAGCATGGTATTTGCTGATTCCTGGTCGAGGACAGCCGGATCTCTCTCGGACCGGGGGACCACCAGGAGGTTCTTATTCCCTGAGCGTAACACTCTTCCAAGGGCATACTGAGAGAGGCGGTCCCGAAGGCATGTAGGTCCCCAGAACTCATTTTGTAGAAAAAGCCCTTCAGAAACTCATTAGCATAATAGGCCACACCCAGCAGCAGAAACTCAGCACATTAGGCCACACCCCTGACAGCACAGCTCATTAGCATAATAGGCCATACCCCTGTGCCTTCCCTTGGCTTGCCCGGGCACCT
>NW_015171565.1:204969-205489 GCF_001447785.1 Gekko japonicus | reverse complement strand
CAGGGGCCCCCTTGGCCCACCCGCCTCGGAGTTGCAGGGGGGGGGCGCTTTCCAGGCCTTCCCTCTGTAGCCACGCACGCAGAGGTTTTGGCTGTAGTGGGCGTGGCCAGTTCTGAAGCCAGACGGAACTCCGTTCCTGTGCGTTCCTGCCCAAAAATAGCCCTGCAGGTCCCTGACAAGAGACAAACGAGGAAGAATTGGCCACTTGCAATTGCACACTTGGGCACTTTTGGCTGTGACAGTGTTATCGGGGGAACAGCAGAGTGCTCCAGCGGAAAAGAGTGGGTAACAATAAAGGATGGTTTCAGAGGGCAGCAAATGAGCTACATTTGAGTCCTGCAGCACTTTGAGTCCCGTAGCACCAGGGAGCTTTGACTCTTGAATGCTTAAAAGGTAAATGTTTCCCTGGCTCAAAAGCCTGTCGAACCCGACTCTAGGGTTGTGGTGCTCATCTCTGTTTCCAAGCCGAAGTGCCAGCACTGTCCGAAGACTTCTCTGTGGTCATGTGGCCGGCATGACG
>NW_015171565.1:200861-204954 GCF_001447785.1 Gekko japonicus | reverse complement strand
TCACGGAACACTGTTACCTTCCCACTGATGCGGTACCTGGTTATCTACTTGCAATTTCTTGCTTTCGAACAGCTCGGTTGTCAGGAGCCGGGGCCAGAGACGGGAGCTCACACCGTCACACGGCACTACGGTCTCAAACGGCCAAACTACAGACCTTCCGGTCTGCAGCTCAGCGTCTCTGAGATGCTAGTGGGCTCATGTATAGCGCTGTCAGGTTGCAGCCAACTTATAGTGACCTTGTGTTCTCAAGGCAAGAGACACTCAGAGATGGTTTTGCCGTCTCCTGCCTCTGCATAGCAAAGCTGGACGTCCTTGGTGGTGTCCCATTAGGGGTGCCAGCCTCAGGTGGGAGCCAGGGATCCCCTTGAATGACAGCTCATCTCCAGGCTACAGAGATAAGCCCCCTGGACAAAACGGATGCTTTGAAGGGTGGACTCTATGGCACTGTACCCCACTGAGGTCCCTGTCCTCCCCAGGCCCCATCCCCAAATCTCCAGGCGTTTCCCAACAGGAGCTAGCAACCCGGTGGCTAAGGGGGACCTGGCAACCCTGTCTCCCATCCAAGTAGTGTCCAGGGCAAACCTCGCTTAGCTTCAGAGATCTGACAAGATTGGGCTAGCGTGGGCCACCCAGATCGTATAAGGCACAGTAGACAGTAAATGGGGCAGGGACCGCGGTGGTCCAGAGGTTAAGACACTGAGCTGCAGACCGGAAGGTCGGTAGTTCAGCAGTTCGAGACCCGACTGCCACGTGACGGAGTGAGCTCCCGTCTCTGGCCCCAGCTCCTGCCAACCGAGCATTTTGAAAGCAAGAAACTGCAAGGAGATTCATAGGTACCGCTTCAGTAGTAAGGTAACAGCGTTCCGTGCGCCTCGGCGTCTAGTCACGCCGGCCAGATGACCACGGAAATGTCTTCGGACAGCGCTGGCTCTTCGGCTTGGAAACGGAGATGAGCACCGCCCCCTAGAGTTGGATTCGACTGGCTTTCGAGCAAGGGAAACCTTTACCTTTCACCAGAGTTATAAGCTGCCATTTTATTCTCAGTGCCTGAAAGGTACATTTCAACACAAATCCTGATCCAGCGAACCTGGCAAGAATGCAGGCGCACCAGCCATTCCATCGCCGCTAATGACTGGCCACCTCTGCCTTTGCGAAGCACCAGCTGCCGAGGCCTGGGGTGGCGCGTTAAAAATAGCTCCCATTCATTTTGAAGTCGCAGAAACTTAAGAGATCAGGGTTTTTTTCTGACTGGTGTTGTTTTTAATAACTACCCCCCCCCCAGCTAAACATTGCTACATCAGCCTTTATTTAGTTGTACTTGTGAGACGGCGCCTTCCCCTTCTTGAAGGATGCTAACAGTTTGCTACGCTGGACTGATTTAACAGGACAGCTATATTTATGCAGACCTATATTCACACTTGGCAGGTGTGGGAAGCAAAGCCTTGTGTAGTAAATCATTCTTTTGATGCAGCCTAATGAGGGTTTTTTCCCCCCATGCATCCATGTGTCTGTACATCAGAAAACTCTAACAATTATGACTTTCCAGTGCATATGTTCGGTAGTTCAGCAGTTCGAGACCCGACTGCCACGTGACGGAGTGAGCTCCCGTCTCTGGCCCCAGCTCCTGCCAACCGAGCATTTTGAAAGCAAGAAACTGCAAGGAGATTCATAGGTACCGCTTCAGTAGTAAGGTAACAGCGTTCCGTGCGCCTCAGCGTCTAGTCACGCCGGCCAGATGACCACGGAAATGTCTTCGGACAGCGCTGGCTCTTCGGCTTGGAAACGGAGATGAGCGCCGCCCCCTAGAGTTGGATTCGACTGGCTTTCGAGCAAGGGAAACCTTTACCTTTCACCAGAGTTATAAGCTGCCATTTTATTCTCAGTGCCTGAAAGGTACATTTCAACACAAATCCTGATCCAGCGAACCTGGCAAGAATGCAGGCGCACCAGCCATTCCATCGCCGCTAATGACTGGCCACCTCTGCCTTTGCAAAGCACCAGCTGCCGAGGCCTGGGGTGGCGCGTTAAAAATAGCTCCCATTCATTTTGAAGTCGCAGAAACTTAAGAGATCAGGGTTTTTTTTCTGACTGGTGTTGTTTTTAATAACTCCCCCCCCAAGCTAAACATTGCTACATCAGCCTTTATTTAGTTGTACTTGTGAGACGGCGCCTTCCCCTTCTTGAAGGATGCTAACAGTTTGCTACGCTGGACTGATTTAACAGGACAGCTATATTTATGCAGACCTATATTCACACTTGGCAGGTGTGGGAAGCAAAGCCTTGTGTAGTAAATCATTCTTTTGATGCAGCCTAATGAGGGGTTTCCCCCCCCATGCATCCATGTGTCTGTACATCAGAAAACTCTAACAATTATGACTTTCCAGTGCGTATGTGCACAGTGAAAACAGATACATTGCAAACAGCACGCCTGCTTAAATCCGACTCTAGGGGGCGGTGCTCATCTCTGTTTCCAAGCCGAACAGCCAGCGCTGTCCGAAGACGTTTCCGTGGTCATGTGGCCGGCATGACTAAACACCAAGGCGCACGGAACGCTGTTACCTTCCCACCGAAGCTGTACCTATTTATCTACTTGCAGTTTCTTGCTTTCGAACTGCTCGGTTGGCAGGAGCTGGGGCCAGAGGCGGGAGCTCACTCCATCATGTGGCACTCGGGTCTCGAACTGCTGAACTACCGATCTTCTGGTCTGCAGCTCAGCGTCTTAAACCTCTGAGCCACCACGGCTTACATTATTTTATTTCCTACTCCCAAGTACACCCTTGCTGGAAAAACCCCATGAGTTGGATCCAACGGAATGTTTCCGCACAGGGAAGGATTTCCTCCCAAGGAGCACCATTTTCTCCTCACCCCCTCCTTCTGGTTCAGCCCCAAATACTCCCCAAGTCTCTTGTCTCCCAGGAGCAGCACTGGGGGCACATATTGGGCTGTAGCCAGGATGGGGAGATGGCAAGACTTCCATTCACACGTCGTGAATGTCCATCCACAGTTAGATCCCGTCCCATGAACGCAACAGCCTTGTGTTGGGTCATCTGCTGGTGGTAGTCTGTGTGATTTCAATAGGCCCAAGTGGATCATGGAGATTTGGGGGGGGACGCCCCCACCTGCCTCCTATAGCTACAGGCCTGGGTATGTCTAAATTACGCATAGAATGCGACCCAGTCTGGTATACTGGTTAGAGGCACAGACTAGGATGCGGGGAACCCAGGTTCAAATTTCCACTTGTGCCATGGAAGCTTGCTAGGTGACCTTGGGCCAGCCACAGAACAATGTAAGCTGTTTTGGGTTAGAGTTGCCAACCTCCAGGTGGGGCCCGGAGATCTCCCAAAATTACAGTTGATCACACAGAGAACGGTTCCCTTGAAGGAAATGGCTGCTTTGAAAGGGGACTCCATGACCTTGTACCCGGCTGAGGCCCCTTCCCTCCCCAAATGCTGTCCTCCTCAGGCTCCACCCTCAAATCTCCAGGAGTTTCCCAACCCAAAGTTGGCTACCCTTGTCCTAATTCCCATTGGGGTAAAGGGTGGGGTATAAATAAGCAAATAAATAAATGGCATGACAGAAACAGTACAGGTAAGACTATTTCTCAGGGCCTTTCCAAACAAAGCTTTGCTCTTCCCACCGTTAGCACATCTTTTGCAGGAAAACCACATTTACCAGCACTGACAATACAATGGGTGCGGTCAGACGGCGTGCTGGGAGCGGTTTAAATTGCTCCGGCCCTGATGTGGTCTTTTTTAACCTGGAGAATCGCGATCACACTCACCTCCTTGCTCCGGATCGCTGCGCAGCCACATCGCTCCCCGCCGTCACTGTTGTTTTTCTCTCTCTCTCAGCTTGGGCATGCGCACAGGCAGCCATCTGTAGAAGTAAAATTTTCACGCGTGCGCAGAACAGCGATTTCCACTTCAACCCAACTGCTGTAACACTTCCCTTTAAACTTTAAAGGAACACATCCCTTTAAACGTTTACCCCAAAAATGGCCTCTGTGAGATCCCGAACTCGTCTAAACGCTAAAACTAGGCACCGTTTAAACATTGCTTTTAATAACGCGGTGGCGGAGCTCCGCCTATGCGCA
>NW_015171565.1:195832-200795 GCF_001447785.1 Gekko japonicus | reverse complement strand
GTTTAAACCGGAAGTGGCTCGACACCGCAGGAGCGATCAGATGTCAGAAAAGTGCGGCTGGAACCGGAGAATCAGGAAAACACCACTTGGGGACCTGGTATCAAAATACTCCGGGTTAAAGCGGTTTTAAGCCGGAAAGCAATGGCTGGAGACGGGAGGCAGATGTTGACTGTGTGATGGTGCAGATAAAGTCCGTTTCTGAGGTGAGCCAAAAGCGGACTAAACGGCCCGTCTGAACGCACCCAATATGGTGTTGCTGGGGAAGCCCGGGTGGTCTCTCCTCCCTGCCCAGGTTACCTCTTGCCAGTTTAGAATTCTGGGGGTGGTGCGCCCTGTCCCAGGTAGTCAGTGACTGGTCCACTCTCCCATACCTTCCCCATTTTTGTTTTTAAATTGATTTTGGAGGATGAACACTTTCCCGTTTACTTTTCCAGCAAGAGCACTGAGGTAACTTTTTCATTTTTAAAAGGGGGGGAGGGAGAAAAATATTTATTTATTCACATTTATAGCCCACCCTTCCCAGAAGCGGGCAGAGGGCGGGTAACAGCATATCATTTATACGAAATATATTAGTTAATGTAATAACACTAAAATTTAAAACATCATTGTCAATATTAAAATGGTGGTCACAACTAATAACAACAACCAAAAAAATCTGGTTGTTGTGGGAGGTTCCTGGCCATAGGCAGTAGTTGTTAACAGAGTGACAAACACCTCAGGGAGGCCATAAATGGGCATCCGCTCCCTCAGCCAAAGGCCTGGCGGAAGAGCTCCGTCTTGCAGGCCCTGCGGAATTGAACTAGATCCTGCAGGGCCCCGATCTCAATGGGGAGCGTGTTCCACCAGGCAGGGGCCAGGGCGGAAAAAGCCCTTGCCCTGGTCGAGGCAAGGCAGACGTCTTTCGGGCCAGGGACAAGAACACAGGGTAGAACACATAACGGAAGCAATCCCACGGTCTCACGAACCCAGACTTTTCTTTATTACTAAGCTGTGTGTCCTTTTTTGTGTGTGTATGTGTGAGTATTTTGGTGTTTTTGTGTGTATGCCTGGAAGTCGTAGTTAAGAACATAAGAGACGCCAATGTTGGATCAGGCCAAAGGCCCATCCAGTCCAACACTCTGTATCACACAATGGCCAGAAATACCAGTGCCATCAGGAGGTCCACCAGTGGAGCCAGGACATTAGAAGACCTCCCACTGTTGACCCCCCCCCAAGTACCAAGAAGACAGAGCATCACTTGCCCCTATACCTTGTGGCTAATAGCCACTGATGGACCTCTGCTCCATATGCTTATCTAATTCCCTTTTGAAGCCGTCCATGCTTGTAGCCGCCGCCACCTCCTGTTGACTTCTGGCGACCCCTAGTGGGGCTTGGACGTTTCAGAGAGGTGGCTTACTATTGCCTGCCTCTGCGTCCCAACCACGGTATCCCCTGGAGGTCTCCCTTCCAAGTTCTTGCCAGGGTCGTCCCTGCTTAGCTTCCTAGATCTGACGAGACCGGGCCTGCCTGGCCTAAACTATGTGTTCTGACAGTCAGGTGAGAGAGCAAACAGAGAACCATCTGTTAAATCTCCTTTCAGGGTCTGATAAGAGGACTATGGAAACAGTGGCAATATTCATTTTGTGGGCACTAAAACACCACAGCGACATCCCGAACCTATCCTGAATGGCTGGGTTCAGATCTAATTCTCACACCAGGCTAGGGTTGCCAAGTCGATTTTCGCCGGGAGCGGGGGGCTCCCGGCTGGTGTCAGTTGCGCGCGTGTGCCGCATGCACGTCACCCAGAAGTGACGTGATGACGCCAGGCACGCTGGGGGCGGGGCCACGGCCATCCAAGGGAAAACCATAGAGTTTTCCCTTGGATGGCCGTGGCCCCACCCCCAGCGTGCCCAGCATGGGCGCGTCACTTCCGGGTGACGTGCACGTCGGGGAGGAGTTTCCCCTGGGGCCCGGTCCGCCGGCGGCGGGGAATGGGCCTCTGGGGCGGTGGTTTCCCCGCCCCCCGGGGGGACTTGGGAAGCCTATACCAGGCTTACTGATATTTCAGTTAACTTTCAAAATGTACTAGCTTCATCTTTTTATAGTCCACACTTTTGCTTCGGAATTATATTTATTTGTGTGCTGTATGTTACTGAATGTTTCCATTAGGCCCAGCCTGAGTGAGTCCGACAAGTCGTTGTGCTTTGTGGACTGTTTTATTGAGAATAAAACTGAGAATAAACACCGATTCCACTTCAGAAAGAGTCCTCCTCATGCCACCGCTGCTTTATTATTTCACCTGCATAAGAGCCACCGTAAGCTCACTGTGCATCTTTTAGTGTTACAGCGTCTGTCGGAACAGCTTTGCCAAAAGCCGCATCACTGGTCTTTTCAACAGGAACCCTTCTTCTCACAGTTTAAGCTGTGTAGGAGCACAGCGCATAAGCTGGGGCAGATATGCACATGTCCCCAAGTTCCTGCTTCTCTCCGAGATATGCACAGGAAGAGGAAACAAGCTGGTAACTTTTGTTTCTAAAGACACTGAGAATTGTGCCTTGCGTGGCCCCTTCTGTTCCTGTGTTTATTTAATAAAAAATATTTATAGCCTAACCTTCCGTCAAAGGGCCCAGGACAGCTTGCGACAGACAGACAAGAAACATCAAAAGCGAACACTCGTAGATTAAAAACAAAGGCAAATACCCCCAAAAATCACCCAGAAGAAATCTCAAAATCATTATTAAAGGTAGCAAATGGCATGACGTAAAATGAGCAGACAGCACTTTGGAAGTATGTGGTTTTTCATGTCCTTCTGAAGAACGATTCTCTGAGGTAAAAAGTCCCACAGGGGTGAAGAAACATGAGAAAAGGCACGACCTTTAGTAGAGGCCAAATGAGGAAGGTGGGGAAACCTCAGAAACTGCATGGGTTCGGTACAAGGAGAGGCAGCCCTTCAGCTAAGCGGGCCTGAAATGAAGAACCAAAACCAGAGGCAAACTGGTAACCCACCAAGTTGTCGAATGCATGAAGTTGCTTTATACTGAATCAAACCATCAGTCCCTCAAGGTCAGTATTGTTTATTCAGGCTGGCAGCAGCTCTCCAGGGTCTTTCACATCACCTATGACTTGATAATTTCAACTGGAGATGCTGGGGATTGAACCTGGGATGTTCTGCGTGCCAAGCAGATGTGGTCCAGCACTGATGATGATATGCGCTCAGTCATCCTTTAGGAAATGAGCATCCACAGTCTGTACTGGAGCCAGCATGGTGTAGTGGTTAAGAGCAGCGGACTCATATCTGGAGAACCAGGTTTGATTCCCCACTCCTCCACATGAAGCCTACTGGGTGATCTTGGGCCAGTCACAGTCCTCTCAGAGCTCTCTCCGCCCCACCTGCCTCACAAGGTGCCTGTTGTAAGGAGAGGAAGGGAAAGTGATTGTAAGCCGTTTTGAATCTTCTTAGGGTAGAGAAAAGCAGGGTATAACAAACTACTCTTCTTCTTACTAAGTGACACTTCTGCGTTGTCTTCAGGGGCAGACCTTCAGAACGATGAAACCTTCAGAATAGAAAACTGTAATATGGTCTGTTATAAGTTTTGGTAAGGTGTGTGACTCAGCATGGCCCAGTCAGCTGAGTCCAGAAGAGAAGATACTTTTCTGATCAGCTGTAATTGAAAAGGGCACTTTTTGCTTCCATCTGTACTTTCTTCTCAAGGAACAACATGGTGTCCAAAAATACCCCAACAATCGATTTATTTATTAAAACATTTATACCCCACTTTTACTTGTAGTAAAGAAAGGCAGCTTTCAACAACAGGTAAAAACTTTTTCAGTTAAAACCAAAAATAAAATATCCAACCCTAAATCTCCCCCCTTAAAAGATGGCTGCTATTCAAACACCCTCAAAAGGCCTGGCAAACAGGCAGGCCACGCACCACCTCCTGAAGGTCTCCAAGGAGGGAGCCCCCTCAGGCTCACATCTTCAAGTAGCCCATTCCACGGAACCAGGATGGAAAAGGTCAGGGCCACCCTAAGTGGTGGGATAGCTGGCAGATGGCTTCCTGATGACTGTAGTTGGCACACAGGGACATATGGAAGGAGACAGTCCTTCAAATATGTCTTTGAAGGATGCCACTCGGCTTAGGATGGCAGCTCAAGACTCTTTATCTGTTCAGTTTGGTGTAGTGGTTAAGAGTGGCGGACTCAAATCTGGAAAACCGGGTTTGATTCCCCACTCCACAGGAAGCCAGCTGGGTGACCTTGGGTCAGTCACAAATCTCTCAGAGCTGTTCTCTCAAGAGCAATTCTCTCAGAGCTCTCTCAGCCCCACCTACCTCACAGGGCGCCTGTTGTGGGGAGAGGAAGGGAAGGTGATTGTAAGCCGCTCTGAGACTCCGAGTGAAGGGTGGGGTATAAATCCAACTCTTCTTCAGGCAAGGATTAACTACCAGCAAGCACCACTTCCATCTTGTGGGAAATCAGTTTCGACTTATTCTTGTCCACAGTATCTAGGCAACAGTTTGGGGAGGGGCAATGGCCCTATATAGATATGGGTCTGTAACGATTTCATGTTTATTTGTGTGTGTGTGTCTTTAAAAGTTTGGTTTACATTGCTGTGTGAAAGTCTAGTGTGGTTGAAACAGGCAAGTGGTGTGATTGGTGAGTGACAGAGAGGGGGAGGGGTTTTGGAATGGACGCTGTGTGGATGATTGGAATGTCTATCAGGGGTGACTGTTGGATATATGACAGTTGATGCAGACAGTGGAAGTTTGGCTGCGGTCACACGCAACATTAGCCACGCAAGAGATACGGAAGACAAGCGGAGTTTCCGGTCGCGATCTCACCAGCACATCTGGGAAGCGTAGCGCTTCCGTGGCACAACTGAGGCTTCCTGCCGAAAAAGCGCAGCAAAAAACTAGTACCTTGGAGGTACTAGTTTCCAGAAACTGCGGGGCAAGGGCGGGCGTCTGATCGCGTTTCCGGTGGC
>NW_015171565.1:192327-195601 GCF_001447785.1 Gekko japonicus | reverse complement strand
GTCTTTTCTAGCCATAAACTATCAAACCCGTCCTCTAAGCTATCACTACTGGCTGAAGAGGGGGTGACGAGGGGGTGACGTTCTCCTGAGGGGTGTGGGCAATATGCAGATCCTACTCCTACATCAAAGGTGCCTTGTGGTGAGGTGTGAATCTTCCGTTCCCATGGCCACCTCTTGATTTGCAGATCTGGTGCCTGCTTCAAAGCCATAAATGCTATTGTCTTTAGATCCCAAGCCAGATTAGGAGAGTAGGGTTACGTGCTCTTTCCCATTCCAGAAATGCTGGGGTTCGCTGGGGATTTTCCATAGCTCTCAGAGTGGGTGCAATGGCGCGGTGTCTTCTCTATCCCAGAGCATCACGGGATACATTCCAGGGAAGCACATGGTCCGTATGTGCAGCAGCAGCCCTAGGCCAGCCTATTTCTAGGCAAGCATGAGATGCAGAACAAAGCAACACAACCAAACAGCAATCCCTGAACACACAATGCAGAGGTACTTATGCTAGAGACACACACACAAACAGCATCACCACTATATAGAAATACAAACATAGGCTCATATCGTAACAAGGGGCAATGGCCCTATATAGATATGGGTCCCATTAGCACATTGATGACACCAAAACTCACAGGTTTGGAAGATCTTACCTAACACAGATATTTCATACCATGGGCTTGGCCTTACGTCCCCTTCTGTTGCCATCTTCTGATGGAAGGTGAAGACTTTTTTTGTTTCGGCTGACGTTCCCTCAGTGATCCCGCCTTCCTCCCCTGATTTTGTTTGTTGTCGTTAACGTATTTTATTGTATTGTATGTGTCTTTTAACTTGGCTTTAATTGTTCGAATGATGTGTTTTTTTGCTTGGTCTCAAAGTTTTTAGAGATGTGTTCTTATTGTTTATGTTTTTAGCATGTTAGCCATCTTGGTGGCCCCGATGAGGGCAGAAAGGCGGGGTGCATATGAACATAAGAGAGAAGCCAATGTTGGATCAGGCCAATGGCCCATCCAGTCCAACAATCTGTGTCACACAGTGGCCAAAAATACCAGGTGCCATCAGGAGGTCCAGGAGTGGGGCAAGGACACTAGAAGCTCTGTTGCCTCCCCCCTCCCCAGCACCAATAAATCTGGTGTATAAATCTGACTGACACAGACAGACAGATAGATAGATGGTAGGAGGCCAGTACTGGCTAAACCTGCACCTGTGGAAGGCAGAGCTCTGAATTAATACAGTGGGATTTAAAGGGTGTTTAAAACAGCTTTATGAGCACTGCAAACAACTAATTGCTTATTTTGAATTCCAAACTGCCTTGAGTGGAAGAGGAAGAGGAAGAGACTGGATTTATACCCCGCCCTTCACTACCCAAAGGTGTCTCAGAGCGGCTTACAAACTCCTTTCCCTTCCCCTCCCCACAACAGACACCCTGTGAGGTGGGTGGGGGCTGAGAGAGCTCTGACAGAAACTCCTCTTTTTCAAGGACAGCTCTTATCAGAACTATGGCTTGCCCAAGGTCATCCAGCCAGGGGCAAGTGGAGGAGTGGGGAATCAAACCTGGTTCTCCCAGGGCATTTAGCCATCATATAAATGTATCAAGTCAATAAAACTAAAACCACGTTCTTGTAAGTAAAAACATAACAGCAAACACGAAGAGACCGAGAAAAAACTGAGATCCTCGAAAGCAAGTCAACATAGTTTTATTTTCCATTATTATCTTGTATTATAGTAATGTGTTGCGTAACTACGGTTTATATTGTAATTTTAACCTAATGTTGTTGTTTTCTAATTTATAATTTTATTATGTAAACAAACAGACAGACAAGAACACAAACATTAACCCTATACAAATGGCATATAACACAACATAACTGTAAGAGAGCACATCAAAACCGTTTCTTTTGGGTATCCATGAGTTTTAAGTTTGTTGGAACATTCAATTGTATATCATGTACTATATTTAAAAGTGCAACAATTTCTCATAAAAAGAAGTCTTGGGTACAATGCCACTATTTGCCAAATAATCCAATATAGGAAACCAAGTCGCTTGAAATAGGTTGTGTTTATATACTGTATTTCCATCCGAGGTGCTCTTTGAGATTCGGCTGAGTACAAAGTATTCCCAAAGTTTGTTTTGCCAGCAGTATAAAGATGGAGCTTAACCTAATGTTGTTTTAATATATATTGGAGTTTTAATGTACACATTTATATATATGTTGTTAGCCACCCTAAGCCCGCCACGGTGGGGAGGGCGGGATATAAATGTAATATAACATTATTGTTATTGATAATAATAATAATGATGATGATGATGATGATGAGCAACAGTACATTTGCCATTCTACCAGCACCAGATAACTTGCAAGTGGTAGAAATTTCGCTCTGAAATAAATGATATGCATCTATAATTTCTGATATATGTTCTATAATTATATAATTTATATTCTCAAGGCCAACTAAAATTATGCCCTTTCTCTGTCCCCCTTGAGAACATTTTATTAAACAGCTAAGGACCGCCCTGCTGGCTGACGCTAAAGACAATCTATAACCCAACATTCCATTTCCAACAAAGGGTTGTATCGTCCCCCCCTCCCCCCCCAGCATCTGGCTTCCAGAAGTGCACAGCCCCCCGGCCCAGAACCCACTTAGCCATCCCGGATAATAGTACTTGATTGATTTTTTTTTTCCCCTTGCAGGATTTGTCTAATCCCTTTGGAGATATTTCACTGATTTCTTTTTAAACTCAAATCTGCCGTGCAAGATCAGCTGGGCGCTCAAAGAGAAAACACGCCTGCAGGAAAAAATGGATTTGGGGGCGGCAGCATGTGTGTGTTTCCAGCACGGTCACTTCTGTGCCGTCACAAGCAAAAGATATTAAGAGAGCCATTTGGGATGCCACAGAAAAGGAGGGCAGGAAACAGGGTGCAAGCGAGAGTTCTTGGATGGTTATAAAGGTAAAGGTTCCCTTGCTCGAAAGCCAGTCAAATCCGACTCTAGGGTTGCGGTGTTCATCTCTGTTTCAAAGCCGAGCCAGCGCTGTCCGAAGACATTTCCGTGGTCATGTGGCCAGCATGACTAAACACCAAGGCGCACGAAACACTGTCACCTTTCCACCGAAGTGGTACCTATTTATCTACTTGCAATTTCTTGCTTTTGAACTGCTAGGTTGGCAGGAGCTGGAACTAGAGACGGGAGCTCACTCCGTCATGCGGCACACTCAGGTCTCGAACTGCTGAACTACTGACCTTCCACAGCCTGCAGTTCAGCATCTTAACCACTTGGA
>NW_015171565.1:177985-191421 GCF_001447785.1 Gekko japonicus | reverse complement strand
CACTGACACTCTGAGTAAACTGGGGGGGGAAGCTTGCAATGTTCAGCCATTTCATGTTTTCCTAGGCTCAGAGCATTTTATGTTTTTAGTATATATTTTTAGTTTCTGCTGTGATCCTTGTGCTTTTTCTTGATGTTTTGTTTTAAAAATTGCATTGTCAAACCCCACTATTCCCCAACCTTTCCATTTTTGGCAGGCATCTTTGTGTGTGTGGGGGGGGAGGTTTGGGAGGTGTCAGTTATCAAAGACTGTTAAATAATCAAAACATCACAAGAGTTTTAAGCATATTTGTATTTTAAGTTAAAAACATCTTTGTGTTTGTATATTTTATAAAGTTTATATCTCTGCTACCTGGCATTGCATCTTATGACCAGTGTTCACTCTAAGCTGAGTTAGTGTGAGCTAGCTCACAGTTTTTTAGCCTCCGGCTCACATATTTTTGTCTTAGCTCAGGAATGATGGCTCCAGAGCAAACTGATTTATGCAGGAGCCAAATTGCTCGCTCACAACTTTAATGCCAGTAGTTCAGAAAGTAGAATCTTTGCCCACAAGACTCCACAGTTTACAGGGAGCATTGCTTATGACAAGCATGGCCTGGCCCCACAAAGTACCATTTATGTCAGATCCATCCCTTGTAACAAATGAGGTTAACACCCCTGCTATAACCTTTCCTGACAGGATCCTCAAAAACGCAACCGGGACTCTCTCTGAGCAAACTCCTGGGAATGCTGCCACTGCTGCACATCCCTCGCTCCAAGTGACTCCTCCAGGTCGGGCAGAAGATGCTCCTTGCCAACAGCAGCAAGAGCTGCCAAGACGCAGTGGGGGTGCACCCCGGCGTCGTTTCTCCTTGTGCTCCTATTGCCAGTTCAAGTAAACACCAGGAAGGCCCACTGAATTAGCAGGAAGATCCTGTGGAGCACAAAACTTGGGGACTGCCTTCCTGCCAGGAAAGAGGTGGAGGTTTGTCAACACAATTTCATGCCAGATACAACACTGCAGCCCCCTCTTAAAGTGTGGTTCTGCAGCCTTACTTTGAAAAGATGGTCTCTTTGTCACCGGACGCTGCTGTCACTCTAGTAGGAAGACAGGAAAGATTGCGCCCTGTAGACTACATGGAAGAGACATTTCTAATTGTTCAGTTAAAGCAGGGTTCCCCAACAAGGTCCCTGTGGGGGCTGTGGTGCCCAACAAGTGTTTTTAGAAGGATTGGATTTATACCCCGCCCTTTACTTGGAGTCTCAGAGCGGCTTACAAACTCCTTTCCCTTCCCCTCCCCACAACAGACACCCTGTGAGGTGGGTGGGGCTGAGAGAGCTCTGACACAAACTGCTCTTTTTCAAGGACAGCTGTGCCAGAACTTGTGACTGACCCAAGGTCACATCAGCAGGTGCAAGTGGAGGAGTGGGGAATCAAACCCGGTTCTCCCAGATCAGAGTCCGCACACCTAACCACTACACCAAAGGGGCACGTTGGTCTTTTACCCAGCAAGTCTTCTGATTGGCCATTGGAGATTTTATTGGCTGGGTAGATTTTAAAAGAACATTGCTTCAATAGCAGCTGCCACCACAGCACAAGTATCATCACTTTGTGACTGAAGGTAAGCTGCAGTGGCCATTTTGTGGCTGGCCCCACCTCCCACAGCAGCCATTTTGTGACTGTGTCCATCCTGCTATGCCAGCATTCCAAAGGTGCCCACAGACTCAGAAAGGTTGGGGACCCCTGAGTTAAAGGACAACGGAAAACCTGTTATTCCACAGGAGGTTAGGATTGAGCTGCTTGGTTCCTGAATGTGCATGTGCACTCGGCTCAGAATTCTTGAACTGGAGCTGTAGAGGACTTGCTTAGGGTCTCATCAGGCCACAGCGCCTCCATCCCCAGGAGTGGACTGGAAAGTAAAAAATGGCCCTGGCACAAGCCTGGCTGGCTATGTGGTGCTACAAGCCAGTTCTTCAAGGCCACTTAGCTCAATGGGGCAACCAGTGGGCATTAGCTGACCCACTGCATCCTCCCCCCCCCCAATGGGCAGCAGTGCAAGAGGAGATAATTGTTGGGCTGCCAGGAGAGCCGGGTTCAAGTCCACACTCTTGCCTGGTGACCTTGGGCCAGTCACACACTCAGCCTAATGTTCCTCACAAGGTGGTTGTAAGCTGGCCTGTAGCTACAGTGGGGCTATCGGGGGCTCCACCCCCTTCCTTAAAGGGCCAGCCCCACAAGATTTTTTGAGAAGAATAGGGCGGCCGTGTGCACAGCCTCCCCCTCCGCTTCTTCTCAAAAGCACTGAAAGGGATCCTTTAAATGCTTTTGAGAAGAAGCAGGGGATGGCACGCACCCCTCTCCCCTCCCGCAAGATTTAAAGGGCCCTCCAGCTGATCGGCGGGCCACACATGCTCCCCACCGTTCAGCTGAAGGGCCCTTTAAATCTTGCAGGAGGGGAGGGAGAGGGGTGGCTTCCGGCAGTCGGGCTTGGGGGTGGATTGGAGCTGACATAAAGTGGCAGCCCCACCACCCCCCCCAGAAAAAAAAAATGCCCCAAAAAGCCACAAAATCCTGGCTACGGGCCTGGTTGTAAGGATGAAACAGAGGAAGGGAGAAAGCCACCAGGTCCGCTTTGGGAAGAAAAGCCGGGTATAACAGAAGTAAAGGTAAAGGTTCCCCTGCTTGAACGCCACCACAGCACAAGTATCATCACTTTGTGACTGAAGGTAAGCTGGGGTGGCCATTTTGTGGCTGGCCCCACCTCCCACGGCAGCCATTTTGTGACTGTGTCCATCCTGCTATGCCAGCAGTCCAAAGGTGCCCACAGACTTAGAAAGGTCGGGGACCCCTGAGTTAAAGGGCAACGGAAAACCTGTTATTCCACAAGAGGTTAGGATTGAGCTGCTTGGTTCCTGCGTCATGCGGCGCACTCGGGTCTCGAACTGCTGAACTACCGACCTTCTACAGCCTGCAGTTCAGCGTCTTAACCACTTGAGCCACCGTAAACAAATACAATTCCCATACCTCTCTGGTGGAGCCTCATTTATAATTTGTAATCATGTCTACAGCACATCAGGGTAGCGATGTCTTCAAGCCATACTTGGCTGATTGGTTCCCTTCCCCCCCCCCAAACCTGGGACTTGCTGCATCTAAGAGGGATCTTTCACCCTGTCTCCCTCTATAGATTTGCCAAGAAGGCCCTCTTGGTGTCGAACCTGTGCATCCGTATTCAAACAGAAGGCACTTGAAGCCGCTCCCTTTGCTCCGCCGAACCTTCCTTCTCCCGGAGACAAGCACCGCACAAACCAGCTCTCCCAAGCACTGTGATGCTTGTTAAAAATCTGGCTGCCTTTTGGTCTCTAGGATACTCTGCGTATGTGTCCAGGCACGCATCTGGGACACGCAAACAATGGGCGTCAAAAAGAAAGAAGTGTGGCCGATTTTATCTTCTATTCGGCCTGCAGGTTGCAGAGCCCCAAAATAAGAGGAAACAGGGCTTCTTCCCTGCCCGCCCCCTTCCATGCGCAATCTGCCTAACAGCCTTCTTATGCAAGACGCTTTGCCCTTTCTTCGCTCCTCTCCAATTTTTTTTTTATTTTTGTGCTGACGCCGTCTTTACTGGAGACCTCTGTATTGAGCTGGCTGAAACTCCTACCGCCTGAGCAGAACTTTGACCTTGCACCCTTCTCCCCTTCCGAATCAGAGCACGGGCTAACACCACACACCAGCTTCCTTTCCTGCGGACGCACTTCATGCTCCTTCCCCCCCCCCCCCCAAGCTGGTTTCACACTGAAGTGGCCCAGTGGGATTGTCACCTCCAGGTTGGGAAATACTTGGGAGATTTTAGAGGGTGGAGTATGAAGAAGAGGGCAGGGCTTGGGTAGGGGAAGGACTTCAGTTGGGATAGATTGCCACCCTGAGTGGGATAAGAATATCTTGTTGAGTACACAAGAAACTGCAAGTTAAAACACTTGTGACAGTAGCTCGCAACTGCAGAGTTCAGGAAACGTTATGAGTACCTTTGATGACGTCACGACCTGGTGTTCAGGCTTTCCTCTATAAGGGGTGGTGGCAGGGTTTGGGTAGAGGAAGGACTTCAGTGGGATAGATTGCCACCCTGAGTGGGATAGCCCAGGCTTGGCCCTTGCGGTGGCAGAATTAGGTTAAATAATACAGTTCAGCGGCCGCAAGCACCATTTAATAACCCCGGGTGGGGGTAAAGGGGTCTGCCAGTTTGGTGTAGTGGTTAAGTGTGCGGACTCTAATCTGGGAGAACCGGGTTTGATTCCCTACTCCTCCACTTGCACCTGCTGATGTGACCTTGGGTCAGTCACAAGCTCTGGCACAGCTGTCCTTGAAAAAGAGCAGTTTGTGTCAGAGTTCTCTCAGCCCCACCCACCTCACAGGGTGTCTGTTGTGGGGAGGGGAAGGGAAAGGAGTTTGTAAGCCGCTCTGAGACGCCAAGTGAAGGGCGGGGTATAAATCCAGTCTCTTCTTCTTCTTCTTCTTCTTCAGCCACCTCTCTGAATATCCTCCAGGCCTCCAGTAGGGGTCAGTCACCAGAGGCCGCCATGACTTCCAGGTGCATACACACACACACACATATGAAAAATACAAAAAAACAACAACCAAAAAAGGGGTACAAAGCCACAGAGTCCACTTTCCAGTGTGGCCATTTTCTCCCGGTGAACTGATCTCTGTCCCCTGGAGATCAATTGTAGTAGCAGGAGAGCTCCAGCTACCACCTGGAGGTTAAGGTTATCAATCTATTTTTTGAAAATCTATTAAAAAAGTGGTATTCCCCTCGTAAACCTTTCACGGTTACCATTGACTGAGAGCCAGTTTGGTGTAGTGGTTAGGAGCGCGGACTCTAATCTGGGAGAACCGGGTTTGATTCCCCACGCCTCCACTCGCTGGTGTGACCTTGGGTCAGTCACAAGTTCTCTCAGAGCTGTCCTCTCAAGGGCAGTTCTGGAAAGGGCTCTCTCAGCCCCACCTCCCTCACAGGGTGCCTGTTGTGGGGAGGGGAAAGGAAAGGAGTTTGTAAGCCGCTCTGCGTGAAGGGCAGGGTGTGAATCCAACCTCTTCTTCTTCTACCACCTGAAGGTTGGCAACCCTACCCAGTGGGGAGGAGGGTGGCAGTGCAGCTCAGGGCTCAGGACGGTTCCCAGCTGTTAGCAGCACAGGAAGAGAAACTGGCCTCTTCACACACACACACACACACACACACACACACCCCGCTGCCTGGGCTGCAGTGTTCCCTCTAAGCTGAGCTAGTGTGAGCTAGCTCGAGCTAGCTCACAATTTTTTAGCCTCCACCTCACAGATTTTTGTCTCAGCTCAAGAAGGAGGGCTCCAGTGCAAACTAATTTATGCAGCAGCCAAATTGCTTGCTCACAACTTTAATGCCAGCAGCTCACAAAGTAGAATTTTTGCTCACAGGACTCCACAGCTTAGAGGGAACATTTGGCTGCCACCAGCAGGTTCCCAACCACTGTGGAGTCGCCGTCTGCTCGCCCCACCCCCACGGTCACCCGGTAGCACCCCCTTCCCCCTGCTCTCCCGTCTTCCAGCTCCTTTTGTTCCTCAGCACCTGCGTCGAGCCCAGCGGTGGAAGGGAAGCAGGGGAGGTGCGGGCCAGCTGTCCCCGCCGCCCCCCCCCCCCCCCGGCGGGGCGTGTCTCTCTCTTTTGCACAGCTCCAGCCCCAGCTTCTCTCTCGTCTCTCTCTCACGCTCCAAAGCCGCCGCCCCCCCCCCTATTCACATAGCAACCCAGAGCAGACTGCGCCCCCCCCCCAACGGGGAAGGCCGGCCGGTTTGTTGGGGAAACAAATCCGGCGCCCTCATTAACAGACGGCTTCGCACAACACGCTCCACGTGCGCCCCCGACGGCGCTGCGTTCTGGCAGCGGAGGGCGCTCGCATCGACCCAGCGCCGAGCGGGACCACGGGTTGTCTCTATAGTAACTGAGGCGGGCCAACGCGGCGCTATTTTTAGCCGCCAGGACTCGGGGGCAGCCGCCACTTCCCTCGGCTGTTGCTTCTCATTACGCGGAGGCGGGCGGGGAGCCTTTTTGGAGACGAGGAACGTGGAGAGTCATCGGATGGAGGGCGGGCAGGCCCAGCGCGTGGTGGGAGAGGCCCTGGAGACGCTGAGCGACATTGTGCGAAGAGATCGAAGGAACAAGTGTTAACGCACTCTTTCTCACAGACGCTTCCCAGGGAACTGCAAAATTACATCAACCAAATGCATTCACCAAAATAGCAATATTCTTTCTAGCCTTCCCACCCAGTGAGGTATTTTAAACGCGATGTGGACCCTGCAGTCCACCGGCTCGACACTACTAAGGGTTTCACTTCCACCGACAGCGCTTTCTTGCCATCCCCTTCAAGAAGGCAAACATTTCACATGCGGTTTTTTTCTTTCTTTGCACTTCTGTGGACGTTAGAACGATGTTTTTGGGGACGGATGGAGATTTGCGTCCCCTTCAGTGATCTCTTTCAGTTAAGATCGTATCAGTTTCTTTATGAAGTAGTAGGATGGTATTGTGGGATTTTATTCCACGTGGTGAAATCGCAAATTAAGGATGCAACAACATGCTGTTGTCACCAGTGTTCCCTCTAAGCTGAGTTAGTGTGAGCCAGCTCACAGTTCTTTAGCCTCCAGCTCAGACATTTTTGTCTCCGCTCAGGAAGGATCGCTCCAGAGCAAACTAATTCATGCAGGAGCCAAATCACTGGCTTGCAACTTTAATATCAGTAGCTCACAAAGTAGAATGTTTGCTCCACAGCTTAGTGGGAGCATTGGTTGTCACTGGGGGCAATTTCCACAAAGCAAGTCTTAAGGGAGATTTTTAAAAACCCTACTTCAGAGATGAAAGGGGGGGGGGAGGGAAGAGATTGGATTTATACCCTGCCCTTCACTCCCCAAAGGAGTCTCAGAGTAGTTTACGATCTCCTTCCCCTCCTCTCCCCACAACAGACACCCTGTGAGGTACGTGGGGCTGAGAGAGCTCTGAGAAAACTGCTCTTGAGAGAACTTGTGACTGACCCAAGGTCACACCAGCAGCTACATGTGGAGGAGTGGGGAATCAAACCCGGTTCTCCCAGGTTAGAGTCCACGCTCCTAGCCACTACACCAAACTGGCTCTCAATGTTCAATATTTGGGTAAAATGGAAATAAAACAGCGCTCTGTATGCACGCGCGCATATACATACACACACAGAGCTGTTTTGGATGGACAGACAGACAGAGAGACAGACATGAGAAGCAGGCAGATACTTGCCAGCTAAGGAGTAGGGTTGCCAGCGCTGGGCTCAGAAATACCTGGAACTTTGAGGATAGAGCCTGGGATAATGGGTTTTAAGGAGAAGAAGAAGAGGAGGAGATTGGATTTATACCCTGCCATTCACTCAGAGTGGCTTACAAACTCCTTTCCCCTCCCCTCCCCACAACAGACACCCTGTGAGGTAGGCAGGGCTGAGAGAGCTCTGACAGAAACTATGGCTTGCCCAAGGCCATCCAGCCAGGTGCAAGTGGAGGAGTGGGGAATCAAACCCTGTTCTCCCAGATTAGAGTCCGCGCACTTAACCACTACACCAAACTGGAGGGGAGGGACCTCGACAGGGTATAATGCCATGCAGGCCACTTTGCAAAACAGCCATTTTCTCCTGGCAAAAGGTAAAGGTTTCCCTTGCTTGAAAGCCATTCGGGTTGCGGTGCTCATCTCCGTTTCAAAGTCGAAGAGCCAGCGCTGTCCGAAGACATTCCCGTGGTCATGTGGCCGGCATGACTAAACACCAAGGCATATGGAACGCTGTTACCTTCTCACCGAAGTGGTACCTATTTATCTCCTTGCAATTTCTTGCTTTCGAACTGCTAGGTTGGCAGGAGCTGGGGCCAGAGACGGGAGCTCACTCCATCATGCGGCACCCGGGTCTCGAACTGCTGAACTACTGACCTTCCACAGCCTGCAGTTCAGCGTCTTAACCTCTTGAGCCACTGCAGCTCCTTTTTCTCCTGGAGAGTGGAATAAATGTTTCAAATTGATTAACTGATTTAAAAAGCGATGTCTGGAGATCACTTGTAATTCCTAGAGGTCTCCAGCTGCCACCTGGAAATAGCAGCCCTCATCAGGAGGCATCACATCTACAGTACTTCAGATTCACTCAAGACCTCCAGCCTAGCTCTTCCACTGCAGACGGACAAGTCTTCCCTCTGAAATTTAAGACCTCAAAAACCTACTGCATTTTATCATGAAGTATTTGGAGAAAGGACAGCAGAAGATACTGAACATCTCAAGAACGCTCAAATACGGCCAGCTGTTAATGGGGGGGGAACTTTCCCACTCTATAGCCCCCACGTTAATAAAAGGGCCACTGAGGAACAATAACCATTTGTAGGACAGACAGTCTGCAGAAGATATACACCAGCCTCTCCCCCTCGTCGGCCATCTGGTTCCAGCTCTGCTTGGCCGCCTGGCCGGAAAAGACCATTCACTAGTCCAGCAGAGCCTATTAGAAATCATTCATGGGTATCAAAACCAATTGGGAACAGGGAAAAGAAAAGTAGGTCTGGGACAAAGGCCCCTTGAAACGGGTCCTCCACAACACGGAGAAACAAAAGACAGGCCGGGAATTAACAGGCGGAGAAGAGAGTGCGCGGAGGCACTCTCAAAGTGAAGGGGGGATACATTGCCAAGAACATCTGGGGCCCCAAAGGAGGAAGCAAGGACCAATAAAAGGGAAACCTCTGGTTGAATCTTTCAAGCATAAGCCATACAAAGTGGTTTCGATCGACCCAGACGAGACATGTAGGTTATTTAAGCTTTCTTCTCCTTACTGATTGAACTTCTGTTATCTCCTTCATGGGTCATGTAGCCAGGGATCTGTCTGAATTATTCTCCCACATTGCACAGAGTGGCTGTGTCCTGCAGGTAAAGTAAAGGTAAAGGTTTCCCTTGCTCAAAACCCAGTTGAATCTGACACGGGGGGCTGGGGGGCGCGGTGTTCATCTCCGTTTCCAAGCTGAAGAGCCAGCACTGTCCAAAGATGTTTCCGTAGCCATGTGGCCGGTGTGACTAAATGCCCGAGGCGCACAGAACGCTGTTACCTTCCCACCGAAGCGGTACCTATTTATCTACTTGCAATTTCTTGCTTTCGCACTGCTAGGTAGGCAGGAGCTGGGGCCAGAGGCGGGAGCTCACTCTGTCACGCGGCACTCGGGTCTCAAACTGCCAAACTACAGACCTGCCGGTCTACAGCTCAACATCTTAACCTCTGAGCCACCTACCACTCACTGAACCAAGCTGGAAACTTTCCCCCAGTCTAAGGAGCCTTGTTCTGAAGAAAGAACCTCTTTCTTCGGGAGAAATCTTCACCCTCGGCTGAGCGGTATTTTTAGGCTCTTCGTATTCATTAGCCTGTGCCAGCATCCTATTTAGAGCTAATGATTATCACCTTGTTCTCAAAATTTCTAATTGGATTTAGCAGGTTTCCAAAATAAAATAAAGGTTTAAGATGCAACTGTTAAACTTGAGCTGCCTTGTTATTCTGTGACTAACCAAACTTTGGCTAACAACAGCTGTTATACATTTGGGTCCTCTGCACCTGCCACTAAAAGTCCTGTCCAGGGATCGCTCTTATGCTCTTAGCTTTTTCGAAGACATGTAAAAAGATTTTAGGAAGGTTTTAACTAGTTTCTGTTTCTAACATTGGCTGGCAGTTCGTTTTGTGGTATTTTTAATCGTTGAGAGATTTTTATTTATTTATTTATTATAGTCATAGCCAATGTTCCCTCTAAGCTGTGGAGTCCTGTGAGCAAAAATTCTACTTTATGAGCTACTGGCATTAAAGTTGTGAGCAGGTGATTTGGCTACTGCATAAATTAGTTTGCACTGGAGCCCTCCTTCCTGAGCTAAGACAAAAATGTGTGAGCCGGAGGCTAAAAAACTGTGAGTTAGCTCACACTAACTCAGCTTAGAGGGAACACTGGTCATAGCCCTCCCTCCCCTGCATAGCAGGGCTCAGGGCTGGTGACAACAATAATAAATTAATTGTTAAAACCCAGTTTAAAAAAAAACAATTTGTAACAGCAGTCAGATGGCAGCACATAGTTTGACACGACTTGGTGCGTTTTCTCTTGGAAGAGATTGTACTTCAAGTGTGTTTGCAGATGCTAAGATGATATTATGACAGTTGGACAGCCAAGCAAAGTAACAGGGCGAGGTAAGGGGAGGCCAATGCAGATGGAATTGCTCTCGCCCCAACCATAGGCCTGGTGGAATATCCTCCTTTTGCAGGCCCTGCAGAACTGCATTAGGTCCCGCAGGCCCCGGATCTCACTTGGGAGGGCGTTCCACGAGGCTGATGCCAGAGCCGAGAAGGCCCTGGCTGAGGCTAAAATGACATCTTCCGGGCCGTGGATCAGTAGAAGATTTTGATCCATTGAGTAGAACGCTCTTTGGGGGACGTACCAGGAGAGAGGGTCCCGAAGATATGTCAGTCCCAGACCGCAAAGGGCGTTAAAGGTTAAAACCAACACCCTGAACTTGATCCGGTACTCCGCCCCGGAGCCAGTGCAGCTGGGGGAGCACTGGTTGGATATATGCTCTTGAAGGTGTTCCAGTGAGAACACGCGCCGCCACATTCTGGACCAGCTGGAGTTTCCTGGTCTGCCTCAAGGGTAGCCCTGCGTAGAGCAAATTGCAGTAGTCTAGCCTGGAGGTGACCCTTGCGTGGATCACTGTAGCTAAGCCAGGGGGAGAGAGGAAGGGAGCCAGTTGCTTGACCTGGTGTAGATGGAAGAAAGCCAGTCCAGTGACGTTTATGATCTGGGCCTCCACTTAGGCATCCAGATTCACACCCAGACTCTTCACTACTGGCATTGAAGTCAGTGGCATACCGTCAAGAGCCGGGAGCTGGATCTCCACCCAAACATCCCCCTGGCCCAGATACAGGACCGCCGTCTGATGGGATTTAATTTTAGCTAACTCCACTTTAACCAGCCGACCACAGCCTCCAAACCCTCAGCTAAAGTATCTGGGGTGGCATTTGGCTGGCCGGCCATCAGCAGAAGCAACTGGGTGTCACCAGCATACTGATGATAACCCAGCCTGAGACTTTGGACCGGGGTGCCAGAGATACTCAGTGGCTCGGGAGCCACCTGTGGCTCTTTCACACATACTGTGTGGCTCCCGGCAGGGCGGCTGGGGAAGCGAAGGGGGGGCATGCCTCCCCGATCGGTCTTCCCTTCCTCAGCGAGTGTTCGCCTTCTTGGGTAGGCTTGAGGCAGGGGGGGAGCAGAGAAAGAAAGCAACTTTAACTTTAAATGCGTTCTCAAAGCCCCCCCCCCCAAGCCTACAAATATCATTGTACAAATAAATATCATCACTAATATCTATTTTTACCCCTTTTGTTTTTATTTTTGGCAGTCTCATTTAATGTTAATAAAAAGCAAATTTTCATATTTTTCAATAAAAACATGTCTGCAATATTTGTTCGTGTCATGTGGCTCTCAAACATCTGGTGTTTATTCTGTGTGGCTCTTACATTAAGCAAGTTTGGCCATCCCTGCTCTGGACTAACTGGGCGAGGGGGTGCATATAGATGTTAAAAAACACTGGGGAGAGGATCGCCCCTTGAGGGGCACCACACACCAAAGGGTATCGGGTATCGTGGTGAGACTCTCTTTCCAAGCACCAACCTCTGTCCCTGACCATGGAGAAATGAACCACTCCAAGGCTGTCCCACGTACCTCCACGTCATCGAGGTGGCAAGTCAACAGATCATAACTGATTGCATCAAATGCTGCCGTCAAATTCAATAATAACAGCAGCGCTGCCCCGCCTCGATCCAGATGTCTTCGGAGATTGTCCATGAGGGCGACCAAAGCCGTTTCCATCCCATAGCCAGGGCAAAAGCCAAACTGGAATAGATCCAGGACAGAAGTGTGTTCCAAGAAAGCCTGGAGCTGTTCTACTTCACTCTCTCAACTACCTTACCCAGGAACAGAAGATGGTTGTTGGCTGGATCAGTAGAATCTAAAGATAGTTTCTTTAAGAGCGGCTTTACCATTGCTTCCTTTGAAGTCCCTGGGAAAATTCCTGAACTCAGAGACAGGTTTATAATATCTGCCAGGGGGATCCGTATACAATTACTGCTGGCTTTTACCAACCCTGAGGGTATGTCCTGGCGGTGCGACAAGATTTTATTCGCAAAATAGCTCGCAAAGGGCTCACAGATGATTGCAGAATTTCTAAATTTTTGGGTTCCTTCAGAGAGGGAAGTTAATGACCTAATTAGGCTAAATAATTGAGCTGGACAAAGCTAGCAGATGCAGTGGAGGCCGCATAGAACTCCTTCACAGCCTTCACTGCCATCTCATAGGATTTCATGAACGTCCTAGAAGATGTTCTTGTAGCCTCATCATGTGTCCGCCACCACATTCACGTTAGCTGTCACAGCTCCTGTTTCATCCATCTTAGCTCTGTGGTATACCAAGGTGCTCATTCGGAACGGGCGGAGAGGACATCGGGGTGGGAAGGCAATTTCATCGACACATTTTCATCATTGCCTCCAAACAGCTTTTATCAAGATTTTACAGACATAAAGATGTGTATTTAATCAGTCTGTCAAAAGGCAAGCGGTTTTATCACCTATTAGTCCTGGTATTTCTGTGCTTTCAATAACTTTTCTGTAAGCCGTTAGAATTCATGTGAGAGAAGGAGCCCATAAAATGCATCCTTGAGTCCCTTATGAGGTCTCAAAAACATGGCTTAGTCAAACAAAAATGTAATAAATATAAACCTATCTAGCCTGAATCTTCTTCCTTTAGTCAGCCCAGAATGCCTCCTCCTAAAAGCTCTCTTGTGATTACATGCCTATCAACGTCTTGCTACAATCCCCCTGCCTCTGGCCTAGTGGGTTGTAAGATTTTTTGTTAATGTAATTCCAGTTGTTTGGACCCCACCAAAGCTTAGATTCAGCTGGATCAGCAGCTAGAAGAGACACTCAACACCACAGGGGTTTCTCCAGGTTTTGCTAGTCACGCTGTGCTCTTGTGGCAATCCCACCACTAGCTTACCCTCCAACTGGGCCACCTGGACAGTAAATTTGTACTGCCACCATTCTCCTGCACGACTAGTCTGCAAAGTCGCAAGACTTCTTCACCTTCCCCATCCGGTCAAATGGCAATGGCGTTACAAAATGGAGTGATGCTAAGGCACAACAGCAATTCAGTATGGTGCATAATTAGAAGCGTGTGTATGGTCCTTTCCCCATTTGCCTGCCACTCCAGATTTTCTCAGTGTTCAAGTCGAGGCAGTTTAAGTCCACAGCAAACCAGCATCCAAATAACCCGGGGCAACAGCAGTCTGAAACCGGGCTGACCACCGAAGGGACGTAACGTAATGCAGAATGGGGGGGAAACCCGGAATAAAAAGAAGGTTGCACTCGGTC
>NW_015171565.1:176803-177955 GCF_001447785.1 Gekko japonicus | reverse complement strand
ATTAAAACGGATTTGATTTTAGTGCAGAATTGCTTGGAGGACACCTCAGTGAACATGGATTAAAAAGGGAGTTCAGAAAGGGCCTACGTGTAAGAAGAGGTAAAGCTCTATCTTCATTCCCAAGGACTCTGTTAAGAGGAAAAGAAATGCAAAAGCCAAGTACCTTTCCTACTTATATCCTGCCTTCCATCATTCCGCCTAGAGGATTTCCCACCTAGAGGATTTCCCATCCAAACATTGACTACACCTGGAGTTATTTAGCTTCAGCAAACATCACTACGTCAGGTTACCTTCAACGATCCCCTTTTACTTCATGGGATAGTAACTGAATCACAGTTCTGCTGCCTCCTCACTTTTTGCCCCACAGAGGCCTCACCGTTTTCAAGTTTTCAGGACCCCAGAACCAGGTCAGTCACGGAGTTCCATTCTCTTGCCCCTCCTCGGTACCCACTTCTGGCCACCTGAGAGCAGACATGACTCTTGTGTGTGTGGGAGTTCCGCAGTTCAGCTTCTAGCGAGAACGTCAGGTTGTAGACTGCCCAAGGCATCCTTTGCTTTATTTCATCTCTCTTGAGTGACAAATGTTCACAACGGTTTTACTAAGTACACTGGATGCACATCTGAGAAAAGGATTAAACCCAGGAGCACTTTGGCTCAGTAATCCAATTTTAAAGATTGCTGCAATTGTTAATAAACCAAGTCAAATAAGACAGACCCCCACAAAGTTTTTATTTAGAAACAATGGGTTGGAATCCTGCCAACTTTTACGCTGGATCTCGTTTGTTTGGCAAAACCCCAAATAATGCTCATTGGGCCCTCCTCCCCAGTTTTGGTGGTGTTTATGTGTTTGCACTGAATTACTTTATAATCTTAAATGTTCTTAATTTGAATGTTTTTATGTGCACTGCCTCTTACTGCTTTCTAAACCTTTGTGAGGCTTGGAACCAGAGAGGGTAAAAATCTCCCACCCCGGCCCTGTGGTCTGGAGAACAGAAGGAGAAATTTCTCTGCCCAAGACTGAGCTTCAGAGAACTTCCAAAGGCAACCTGGTTTCTCCCTGCTTCCCAAACCCCTCAGAGGCGCAAGATTCTCCTTCCCTCCTCCAGACCATGGAGCAAATTGAAGATTTCTCTTTGGATTTGCTGGGGGGGG
>NW_015171565.1:157161-176382 GCF_001447785.1 Gekko japonicus | reverse complement strand
GGGTTTGGTTTCCAAGGGGGGGAAAGGGGGGAGGAATGGAGCCCCTTTCACATCTTCAAGAAACACTTCATCTCACAGTATTAAAGTAGGCTTGGGGTAGGCCCCATTCCGACCTGAACCCTTCAAACAACAGAAGTTTCTAGAGGGAAAGGAAAAAGGGCCTCATGTTCTTGACTGCCACCCGCTCCTGTCCCCCCCCCCACATCTAGCTTCCACACTCTTGCTCCCCAAAAGCACTCCGACACCTCTAGGCTGTGAGATGGACAAGAGGCATTGAGGTAAGTCCCCCACTCGTAGGCCTGTCCACCTCCAGGGCCTGGAGATCTCCCAGAATTACAACTGATCTCCAGATGACAGAGACCCGTTCCCCAGAGAAAATTGGCTGCTTTGAAGAGAAGATGAAGAGTTGGTTTTATACCCCGCCCTTCACTCAGGAGTCTCAGAGCGGCTTACAATCTCCTTTCACTTCCCCTCCCCACAACAGACACCCTGTGAGGTAGGTGGGGCTGAGAGAGCTCTGAGAGGAATTGTGACTGACCCAAGGTCACCCAGCTGGCTTCATGTGGAGGGGTGGGGGAATCAAACCCGGTTCTCCCGATTAGAGTCTGCCACTCTTAACCACGACACCAAGCTCGCCCTTTGCAGGGTGGACTCTACCTCTCCTCCGCAAACCCCACTCTCCCAAATCCCAATTCAGAGTTGACAACCCCTACCCACTTGCAATAGTGACAAATTAGAATTTGGTCATGACTGTGGGGAACCGCCTATTAGAACCCCCGAGACTCTACAGCAGAATGCCATTTATTGCTCAAACCCGGTCAGAGCCAATGTGGGAAGAAAGTCCAACTGCCTGGGACGCCTGCCTCTTAAAGAGTTTTCTGGCACAAAGCTGACGGCATTCTCATCTAACTGGAACGAATGTAAGACCGCTAATTCCGTTGCTGAATGAGGAGGTATTAAAATAAGCTGTAAAGAATGGAACAATACAATTCCTGACATACTCTGCATGAAATCCAAGTGTTGTGTTTCTGTTTTTTTTTTTTTTTAAAGCAACTTAATACTGGAAAACCGGCATGTCCTCAACTCACTCGCGCCTCCCACCCTGGCACTGCTTGCAAAAGTATGGGAGGGAGAATATGCGCAAAACCGTCACCGCAACGAAGGCAAATGATAATGGTGTTTCGCTAAATATTTTTATCCCAGATTACCAGACAAAACAAAGTCTCCAGACGCATTTCTGTTTGCTCGCCTAAATTCTTGGCTGCCTGGTCACGGGAATAATTACACGTTTTCTTCCCTGCCCCCCGTCTGGACTCACACTTCATCCACCCTGGGAGAGGAGGAGACTCTACAGTCCTTTAAAGAATTAAAATGGAATGCTTTTTACATCCTAGCGGGAGCTTTTTGACAGAGGGCCAGGCATTTGCTGTGTTTTTAAAGAAAGGTCTCGGTGAGAAGTCACTGAGCGCTGTGACTCTGAAGTCAGTATGTAGAGCAGGGGTCGGTCCCCAACGTTTTACATCCTAGCGGGAGCGTTTTGATAGGGGGCCAGGCATTTGCTGTGTTCTTAAAGAGAGGTCTCTGTGAGAAGTCACCTGGGGCTGAGCGCTGTGACTCTGAAGCCAGTATGTAGAGCAGGGGTCGGTCCCCAACCTTTTTGAGCCCCATGGGCACTTTTGGGGTTTTGACACAGTGTGGTGGGTGCAACGGCAAAATGGCTGCCACAGGGGGCGGAGCCAACGACAAACCGTCAGGCAGTGAGGTCACGCCTAACTCTAACAGCAACCCTTCAACATTCCAGGCACAAGCTCTGCTTGACAGGGCGCCATTTCAAATTAAATTTATTGTTTAAAAATATTTTATTGCTTACAGAAAGCTTGCCCTTCAGCCATGCAGTGCTGTGGTGGCCGCTGTTGCCAAAGCGATGCATTTTTTTTTTTAAAACCTTCACAGCCAATCAGATCTCCAAAGGCCGATTAAGAAGCCCTTCTGGGCCAAAGCCCCACCCACTTTCTGAAAACACTTCCTGAGGGCACCACGAATGGTGTCAGCGGGCACCGTGGTACCCCACTGGCTCCACATTGGGGACCTTTGATGGAGAAGAATAGTCAGGGCATTTAGGGGCGGGGCAAACTTGCATGGCTCATGACCGGGATTGTTCAGTGAGCAGCCCCATCCCAGCAGCAAAGAACATGTCACATGGGTGTCCACTGAAAGCAGCTTTTTCCTAGGGGCGACATATTGGTGCCCAGTGAGAAGGTGCGACATTGCCGTTAAAGAAAGGGGTGTTTTGAGATAAGAACCTCGGGCTTCCCTGCAACAAGGAAATCATTCTGCAAAACAGCAGCTAAGGCTCTGGGACCCCCAAGGCAGGCCTTTTCATCTCCCTGTTTTCTTAGCGTTTGCTCCACCGACTTTCCACCTTAAGCTTCTGTCGTTTAGCAGATAATCTTGTTTTTATGAATGTCCCAAAAGTCTTAGAAAGGCTTTTCTTCTGCTTCCACTCACTGACCAGATCTGTCATGTTGCCAGAGAAAGAATGGCATGGTTTCTTCCTTTAAAAATGTTGCCACTTTCTTCTGGCCAGTGTTCTCTTAATTAAACTCCCTTTTAGCAACAGGCAAATGTGTTTCTTCAATTCCCACTTTCGTTGTGATGGGCACTATCTTTTTTTCATCTTCCTCCAGCCTACAACTCTTTCAAGGAGGGAACCGGACTTCCAAAACAGTTTCTCCTGCTTCATTTCCCTTGTTCTCCAACATAGTTTTGTGGCCGCAGTTTATCCTTCTGGGAACTGAACAAAACAGATTGACTAGTTCAGCTTTCCGTCTTTGGCTTGCTATCAGCAGACTTCGTTTTTGTGCATCTTTACAGAGAAGAAGGTGCCAATGAGTCACCTTCCCACGGGGTGTTCCAGACAACAGACAGTTACCTTCCACTGCGTACCTTCCCATTAGGTAAAGGTTTCCCTTGCTCAAAAGCCAGTCGAATCTGACTCTAGGGTTGCGGTCCTCATCTCCATTTCCAAGCTGAAGAGCCAGCGCCGCCCAGAGATGTTTCCATGGTCATGTGGCTGGCAAAACTAAACACCAAGGTGCACAGAACGCTGTTACCTTCCCCACTGAAGGTACCTATGTATCTACTTGCAATTTCTTGCTTTCGAACAGCTAGGTTGGCAGGAGCTGGAACCAGAGACGGGAGCTCACTCCGTCATGCGGCACTCGGGTCTCGAACTGCTGAACTACCGACCTTCCAGTCTGCAGTTCAGCGTCTTAACCACTGAGCCACCGCAGCCACCTTCCCATTACCTTCCCCTGAATAGCAACCTGGGTGTTCCTTGGTGGCCTCCCATCCAAATACTAAACCCTGCTTAGCTTCCAAGATTCAGTTGTGGCGGTTTGCCATTGCTTGTCTCTGCATTGCAGCCCTTGGATTCCACCAGATTTCCCTGCTGTGTACCAATGTATTCGCTCAGGAAAAGCATGGTTCCCGAGTCAGAGTCCTTCATTCATCTAAAAAGTTAGGATGGGGCTGCCTGCATTCTCTCCTGTGCTGCTGCTAGCCTCTGGAAGAAAACGAACCATTTGCTAAGTAATCTGGTTTTCTATGATACAATAACACACACACGTCCACCCAAATAAGAAACAAACCTCAGATCCTTTAAGGAAACCAAGAGATTTATTTTAAACTTAATTGTGCATGGAAATGGGAAGGAGCGGCAGCCATTAACCCCGATCTTCCCCTGAATAGCAACCTGGGTGTTCCTTGGTGGCCTCCCATCCAAATACTAAACCCTGCTTAGCTTCCAAGATTCAGTTGTGGCGGTTTGCCATTGCTTGTCTCTGCATTGCAGCCCTTGGATTCCACCAGATTTCCCTGCTGTGTACCAATGTATTCGCTCAGGAAAAGCATGGTTCCCGAGTCAGAGTCCTTCATTCATCTAAAAAGTTAGGATGGGGCTGCCTGTATTCTCTCCTGTGCTGCTGCTAGCCTCTCAAAGAAAACGAACCATTTGCTAAGTAATCTGTTTTTCTATGATACAATAACACACACACATCCACCCAAATAAGAAAAAAACCTCAGATCCTTTAAGGAAACCAAGAAATTTATTTTAAACTCAATTGTGCATGGAAACGGGAAGGAGCGGCAGCCATTAACCCCGATTAAATAAAGCAACGTATTTCAGGGGATTGGCGCAAATACTACCCGGCGGAGAGAGGATGGTGGCTTTAAACTTTTGCTTCCCAGAAACAACAGCTGGCCTGTGACTTAACACGGGAGTGGGCGATGAGGATAATCACAGATCCACCGAGCTCTCCGCAAAACAATAAGTCAGGGCTGTAGCTACAGCTAGCAGTCTAAATCGGCGGGGCTGGCAGCATTATTTCTGTTGACAGAAAATGAGGTCACTCGAGGTCATTGCAATCCCGTGGACTTGAAAGGGACGTTGAACTCCTGGGCGGGTGTGTGTAAACAGAATCCAGTCTCTGGTGCTCTCCAGTTGTCCCGGTGAGGATGCTAGAGGGGTTCTCCCTCCCTCTCCTGCTTCAATCTTTTGGAAAGATGAACGCCGATGAGTGCCAGAGGGCTGGCTTTGAACAAGGGGTCGGACAGCACCTTGTGGAACTGTGCAATATCATCCTCTCTGGAAAGAAAGAGCAAAAAAAAAAATATTGCATCTACAATTCTGGTTCGCTGGCACAGAGGGAAGCATACATTTCCCAATAAAATCAGGAGAGTTCTCAGACCTTGACTAAAATTAGTCACCCTGGGTGTGGGACTCATGGACATGGACACGTGCACAAGGTAGAAGAAGAGTAGGTTTTTATATCCCACTTTCCTCTACCCAAAGGAGTCTTAAAGCAGCTTACAACCGCCTTCCCTTCCTCTCCCCACAACAGACACCCTTTGAGGCAGGTGAGGCTGAGAGAGCTCTGGGAGAACTGGGACTGGCCCAAGGTCACCCAGTAGGCTTCCTGTAGAGGAGTGGGGAATCAAACCCGGTTCTCCAGATTAGAATCTGACGCTCTTAACCACGACACCACACTGGCTCTCTCTCACACACACAGTTCTCTCCCTTCGTCCTATTATACACCACCATGCCGTTCACCCCTTTTCCTCTACCATCTCATCGGTGCTCCTCAAAATGACACATGGTGCCAATTTCCAGATTGCGGAAGATGAACACCGGCCCCTCCACCCAGTTCCTTGCTCGAAAGCCAGTTGAGTCCGACTCTAGGGTTGCGGTGCTCATCTCTGTTTCCAAGCCGAAGAGCCAGCGCTGTCCGAAGACGTTTCCGTGGTCATGTGGCCGGCATGACTAAACACCAAGGCGCACGGAACGCTGTTACCTTCCCACCGAAGTGGTCCCTATTTATCTACTTGCAATTTCTTGCTTTCGAACTGCTAGGTTGGCAGGAGCTGGAACTAGAGATGGGAGCTCACTCCATCATGTGGCACACCCGGGTCTCGAACTGCTGAACTACTGACCTTTTACAGCCTGCAGTTCTGCGCCTTAACCACTTGAGCCACCGCAGCTCCTAGTACACATACCACCCAGTACACATAACTAATTCCACGATTCTGCAAATTGGATTTGCTAGTTGTCGAGATGACTGTTTCTAGTGCAGAAAAGTACACTTCTGTTTCAACACCTGGCGGCACTAGAGAACTACATGGCTCAGAAACACATTAATTTTTCTACCTTTCCCTGCTCATGTGTTTAGATTATTACATATTATTAAAATATGGTGTGGTTTTCTTTTGCGGGCACACTTCTGAGCACGCCAGATGACGCCAGGGCACAGGAAGGCACATACTGCAGGAAGCCAGGCAGCTGGCGTGGGCCTGCGGTTGACCCACAATCTCCACCAACAGCTGGATGGACGTTCTATACATTGAGAATGCTGGGATTGGAGGCCCTGGAGCCCTCGAGGGCAGGGGTTGGAATCTGGGGGGTTCCAACTGGGGGTTGGAATCGAAAAGCACGTCACGACTCTTTGGCAGGGGGGTTGCCGGGGGGAGGGAAGGGAAGGGACAGGGTGAACTAGGAGAAGTGGCCCTGGGAGACTGGAGGACCAATATGGGGCTGCCTCTAAAGAATACCGGAGAGTAGCCATGTTGGTCTGCAGCACAACAACTAGATTCGAGTCCAGTAGAACTGTAGAGAGCCAAACAAGATTTTGGGGATATAAGCTCTCAAGAGTCAAAGCTCCCTTCATCAGATTAAAGCTTACACCCCCAAAACCTTCCTGCTTTGCATGCAGAAGGTCCCAGGTTCAATCCCGGGTGTCTCCCGTTAAGGATCAGGTTGTAGGGGATTGGAAACGTCCTCTGTCTGGAGACCTGCTGCCAGTCTTAACAGACAATACTTGTCTCGAAGGACCAATGATCTGATTCAGTATACAGCAGCCTCGTGGATGTTCACGGCCGTGCGATACGACCTGTTGCTCAGTAATGCTAGGTGTCTGTTAAGCATAGCAAAACAAACAACCCTGTTCGACACTAATGGATGTCAGATTCCTACATTCGACGTTGGGGAGAAGAAGAGGAGATTGGAACAGACAATACTTGCCTCGAAGGACCAATGATCTGATTCAGTATACAGCAGCCTCGTGGATGTTCACGGCTGTGCGATACAACCTGTTCCTCAGTAATGCTAGGTGTATGTTAAGCATAGCAAAACAAACAACCTTGTTTGACACTAATGGATGTCAGATTCCTACATTTGACGTTGGGGAGAAGAAGAGGAGATTGGATTTATGCCCTGCCCTTCACTCAGAGTCTCAGAGCAGCTTACAGTCTCCTTTCCCTTCCCCACAACAGACACCCTGTAAGGTACGTGGGGGTGAGAGAGCTCCTTCGAGGACTGCTGCCGAGAGAACAGCTCTGCTCAAGGTTCCCTTCTTGAATCGAAACAGGCAGAAACCCCAGCTCTGGGTCTGTCAGTGGACAATGCCCAGGCCAACCTTTTAGCTTGGATCAAGGGGGAAATGCATAAGGGGAACAAAGCAGCTCTGTCAGAGGCCATTCCTATAGTATAAGGTCAGCCGCATGTGGAGGAGTGGGGAATCAAAACCCAGTGCTCCCAGATTACAGTCCGCGCTCCTAACCACTACACCAAACCGGTGTGTGTGTGTGTGTGTGTGTGTGTGTGTGTGAACAGTGGGCAGTTCCGTTGCAAAAGTGATCCTGAAGGATACAGCTTCAGAAGTGGCTCCAACATTGAGGGGCTTGCCCCCCCCCCCGGAAGAGCCCCTAATGGAAAAAGCAGGGCTCCCTCCCAGTGTTCCCTCTAAGCTGAGTTAGTGTGAGCTAGCTCACAGTTTTTTAGCCTCTGGCTCACACATTTTTGTCTTAGCTCAGGAGGATGGCTCCAGAGCAAACTAATTTATGCAGTGGCCAAATTGCTCGCTCACAACTTTAATGCCAGTAGCTCACAAAGTAGAATTTCTGCTCACAAGACTCCGCAGCTTAGAGGGAACATTGCTCCCTCCCTATTCTGCGGGCAGCTCTTTTCTTGACAATGTTGCATCCTCATTCCCTGACCTGCACGAACTCCATCCTATCGGAGCTGAATCGACACTGCCCTCTCCATGGCAGAACCACCAGGAGGTGGGAGCACTGGACCTTGGCTTCTTCTCTTGGAATATATCGCCTGGCGGAGCGGAGCAAGCCCCCCAGGGTGGCTTATTGCAATCCGGATGGATCCAGAGCAAACCGATTTATGCAGGAGCCAAATCGCTCGCTCACAACTTGAATGCCAGTCGCTCACCAAGTAGGATTTTTGCTCGCAAGACTCCACAGCTCAGAGGGAGCACTGGCCATGAGCATCCCTAGCCAGGGCAGTCTTTGGTTGTTTCTGTTACATTCTCAGCGTTTACGGCGCTAGCGCTTCTGAAAAATTAGGTCCGTGGGATAAACAGGATGGCCTTTCGATGGCTAATGCCACCTTCTGCTTGACCTGAGGATTTTTTTTTAATGGCACAAGCAGGACGGAGGCCAGAGAGGAGGGAGAGAAAAATATGGATCTGACAGAACTGCCTTGGGCTGACTGCTTTGGAAGCGGCCACCCGCTCCCCCCCCCACCCCCCAGTGACCGGCAAACGAACACCCCGGAGGGGGGGAAAGGCAAGTTGCCAGATTTCGCATTAGCACAGTCCACTTCAGTGGAGCAGAGTGCTTGGCCCCAGGCAAACACATCATCAGATCACTGGGGCAGGAAGAGGAAAACTCCCAAGGACAAACTGACTCCCAAAGGCCACTTTTGCTTTGGAAAGAAGAGCCGGGGAGGATCCGCTGCAGCCGGAAGTCTCGACGCGAATCGAGAGCTGGCAAACACCTTCTGGTTTACAGTCCACCGGTGTGGCCAGGAAATTCAGGGGAAGCCAGATAATGAGATGCCTTGCGATGGATACACTCACTGGCCGGGGAAGAGTTCAGATGTTCCACCTTCCCAGGGAAGCAGTGGCCAGGAAGCGAGGGAGGCAATCCTCGGATGGAGCTAGGCAGGAGGAGGAAGACCGGCAGCCCGAGGAAAAGGCGAGAGGTGGACTCACTGGGAGGCAGCTAGGAGGTTGCGGCCAGACGCAAGCTGCTGAGGGAGAGGGCCCAGGTCAGGGCAAGGGGACGAAAGGGTGCAAGCCAGGCACAATGATGCTGTGGTTAGTAGTGAGAACAACAGGGAAACCAGGTCCAAGAGAAGGGAGCGGAGGACAAGAAGGGAGCGGAGGACAAGGGAGCGGAGGACAAGAAAGGGGAGAAACAGACAGCACAACCTCCCGCTCCTGCAGGATGAGCCGCTGGCTCTAGGTGTGCCCGTAAGGAGGCTGCCAGACATAGCTTGGATCCGGACAGTCCCTGGAGACTGCCATTTCCTTAAGCAGTATAAGGCGGGAAGAGCAGGGGGCACTGCGTGACACAGCGAGCTGTGAGTGAACCAGCAGCAACAAAAGGTTTTGTTTCACAAAGGCAGCGGTGAACACACGGAGCCGCCTTCTACTGAATCAGACCCTTCGCAATCGGTATTGTCTACTCAGGGTGGCAGCAGCTCTCCAAGGTCTCAGAGGCAGGGGTCTTCCACTTCACCTACCACCGGATCTTTTAACTGGAGATGCCAGGGACTGAACGTGGGACCTTCTGCATGCCAAGCAGGTGCTCTACCACTGAGCCACAGCCCCTTCCCAAAGTTTTTGTGGTTTTGGTTATGCCAGACCTGGGGAGCTATGCTTCTGCCCCCCCAGATTCGATTAACACATGGAATTCACTGCCATAGGAAGTGGTGGAGGCTACAAGCATGGACGACTTCAAGAGGGAATTAGATAAGCATATGGAGCAGAGGTCCATCAGTGGCTATTAGCCACAAGGTATAGATAGGGGCTCTGGGGCAAGTGATGCTCTGTCTTCTTGGTGCTTGGGGGGGGGGGGGTCAACAGTGGGAGGGCTTCTAATGTCCTGGCCCCACTGGTGGACCTCCTGATGGCACCTGGTATTTCTGGCCACTGTGTGACACAGAGTGTTGGACTGGAGGGGCCTTTGGCCTGATCCAACATTGGCGTCTCTTATGTTCTTATATGTTCTTAATACACCCACATGAAGTAAGCACCATCCACTATTCCCTGGAGTGAGAGTGAGTATACAGGACAGTATGGCATGATCGTGGCTTTACCACTGTCACCACGCATTGACTGAAGACTTGTCTCATGGCTCATATGCAGCTTGTCAGTGAGCAGCACCATAGAAACACAGAGCTGGAAGGGACCCAAAGGGTCATCTAGTCCGTCCTCCTACACGATGCAGGAAGTTGGCAGCTACGTCCCCACCACTCCCCCAGTGACCCCTGCTCTGTGCCCGGAGCAAGACCCAAAAACCTCAAGGATCCCTGGGCCAATATGGCCTGGAGGAAAATCTGACCCTAACCCCATTTACTGATCAGGATTACCTTCGCTTTGATCTCCAAGCCATTCCAGGAAGTTGACTCTACTGCTAGCCAGCCCCATGGCCAGGAATTTTTCCGGGAGAGGGGGCACCACCAATTAAATAAATTAAAGTAAACGTAACAAAGGTTGTGGGAATGCTGGACCCTGGAGACTTTACCCCATCGATAAAAGGATGATCCGAACCGTCCGACAGGAAGCAGTCGGGGCCATTGGAAATGGAAAAGCCCTCCCCCCCACACCCTTCCGTTACCCTCTCCTGTGCAGCTCCTGCGACTTGGTTTTCCCGGTTTTGCCACAAGAAGCTCAAGCCATTACAATTTATAACTGAGTGATACAAGCTCCCCGTCAAAAACACTCGCTAGCCGCATTTCTGTCTTCCAGGACTGAAAACCTGATCCCCTCTAGTGACTTAAAAGTAAAGGTTTCTTTGCTCGAAAGCCAGTCAAATCCGACTTTAGGGTTGCGGTGCTCATCTCCGTTTCAAAGCCGAAGATCCAGCGCTGTCCAAAGATGTTTCTGTGGCCGGCATGACTAAACACCAAGGCACACGGAACGCTGTTACCTTCCCACCGAAGTGGTACCTCTTTATCTACTTACAATTTCTTGCTTTCGAACTGCTAGGTTGGCAGGAGCTGGAACTAGAGATGGAAGCTCACTCCATCATGCGGCACCCGGGTCTCGAACTGCTGAACTACTGACCTTCCACAGCCTGCAGTTCAGCGTCTTAACCACTTGAGCCACCGCAGCTTGTCTAGTGACTTACTTGTGAGTAAACCTTCCCAGGATCCGGCTGCAGGCTTTTGCCCTTTTCTCTTTGGCAAAGCCTCCTCTCCCCCCAAGACCATTTCCCCTTCCCCACCTTGCTTGGCCCCTCTAGGAAGCCGCTTGCTTGGTTTAACCCTTTCAGTGCTGCAGATGAAGGAGAAAAGCTTCCTCCCATCCTCTCCACGAGGCGTCCGTCCTCCCCACGAGGGTGGGGGATTGGGGTGGGGCGCTGCAGATATGCTAGGGGACACTGCCCCATGCGCCGCCCCGCTACCGGCTAGCTACGACCCTGCTGCTAGCTGATCGTAAGACCGGGAGATCTAATGGGTTGTCTCTTCCCCTACGTCCCTGGGCACCAGCTATGGTCCTCAGACTGCCACCTACAGGCTGTTCCCCTACTTAAGGCAGCTTGCTTGGCACCAACCTGAGCCTGTATCTTTTTCCCTATGGGAGCATCCACCCTGTGGAATGGGCTTCCCTGAGGGTTGTCATCTTCAGGAGCTTTTAGGAGGCACTGCAGGCCTGCTTTATTTGCTGCAACTTCCAACAGGGTGCAGACTGCAGGCAAGGGGTTTTTACTGTTGCTTGTATGTTTTTAAAATTGGAATCGTAAGCCACCCTGAGCCACAATGGGCATAAATATCTTAAGAAACACACAACGCTGGCGTCAGGCCTGGTACAGCAGCTGCCAGACAGTGAGGCCACAGGACTGCCCTGTTTTTATCTCCTCTAATGCTTCTGCCTCAAAGGCAGACATCTGGCCTTGCTGTCCACAAGGGTCTCCCTTGACTCTTAGCCTCTGTACTTACAGAACCCGGCGCTTCTGGGCTGGTTTCATCTGACTGAAGTTTGCCGCCGTCTTCTTTGCCTGGCTGGAGAGCAAACAGAGAAAGGCACAATCAAAAAAGGGTTATTGGAGTAGAGAAGACAAGTTAGCGTGGGTTCTCTCCCTGTCCTTCCTTAGAGAAGGCTCTCTAACTCATTCCTCCAACCTTAACCAAGCAGTGAGCCACCGGCTTTCCCCACAGCTCCAGCTGCAGAAGATTCACTGCGCACCACAAGCAGCTGGAATCAGTGTTCCCTCTAAGCTGAGTTAGTGTGAGCTAGCTCGCAGTTCTTCAGCCTCTGGCTCACACGTTCTTGTCTTGGCTCAGGAAGGATGACTCCAGAACAAACTAGTTTGTGCAGTAGCCAAATCGCTCGCTCACAACTTTCATGCCGGCAGCTCACAAAAGTAGAATTGTTGCTCACGAGACTCCGCAGCTTAGAGGGAGCATTGGCTGGAATTTCTTCCTCACTATTTCAGAATGGACAGTAGCCACCAACCAAAGATACGACGTTAGATGTCTTCCCTGCTTCAGTTATGCAGAAAAACACACACACGTCCTCTGGCCTAGGGAAGACAGCCTCCAGGCGGGACCGGAGGATCTCCTAGAATTATAGTCCGTCTCTAGACTACAGAGATCTGTTCCTCTGGTGGAAAAGGATGCTTTAGAAGGTGGGCTCTATGGCACTGTACCCCCACTGGGGCCCCTGTCCTCCCCAGGCTCCACCCCCCCAAATCTCCAGGAGTTTCCTAACCTGGATCTGGCAACCTTAACCCCCCCCCTCTGCCAGTGGCCACTGTATATTTGAACCAGGAAGCAGCTCCTCAGCCCCAAAGCTGAGCTGTACAGTACAGAAGGATGGTTTTACCTCAGGGTGTGTGTGTGTGAGGGGGCGAATGGGATAGGGGAGAAAGAAGAGCTGCCTCACGGCCACCCCCACCCTATTCCAGGATACCGTCCTTTCAAACGACAAGAGTGCCTTGGGTGTGAGAGAGATAAAACGGTGGTCAGAACAAGCATTCTTCGTCCAACCTCTACGAAAAGTGGCAGACTGGGGACCCAATGCTCCCTCTAAGCTGTGGAGTCCTGTGAGCAAAAATCCTACTTTGTGTGCTACTGGCACTAAAGTTGTGAGCAGGGGATTTGGCTGCTGCATGGATCAAGAAGAAGAAGAAGAAGAAGAGGTTGGATTTATACCCCGCCCTTCACTACCCGAAGGTGTCTCAGAGCGGCTTACAGACTCCTCTCCCTTCCCCTCCCCACAACAGACACCCTGTGAGGTGGGTGGGGCTGAGAGAGCTCTGAGAGGAACTGCTCTTTTTCAAGGACAGCTGTGCCAGAGCTTGTGACTGACCCAAGGTCACATCAGCAGGTGCAAGTGGAGGAGTGGGGGAATCAAACCCGGTTCTCCCAGATTAGAGTCCGCACCACTTAACCACTTAACCACTACACCAAACTGGCTCCATCCCTTCCTGAGCTAAGCCAAAAATGGGTGAGCTGGAGGCTAAAAAAACCATGAGCTGGGCTCACGCTAACTCAGGTTTCATGCCAGCAGCTCACAAAGTAGAATTCTTCTCACAAGACTCCACAGCTTAGAGGGAACACTGGTGAGCTGAGACCAGTTCTCAATGAAATACCTGATCCAAGAGGCCCCTGGAGGTGCTGGTAGAGTTTGCTGAGGCTCGGCTGCCTGCAGCCCTCTAGGGCAGTCGCCCACCGGGAAATTTCCCTGTAAAATGAATGGCCAGTCCACCCCGCCCATTAACTCCCACTGCACCCTATGAAATTACTAAAGGATATGGGTGCTTCTCTCTCCCACTACAGTAAGTTCTCCCCCAAGACTCTTTCAGCTTCAGTGGATCAGAACCATTAATTGTTGGTAGCATCTCAGACTGGGGTGGGCAGGGTGTCTTCCAACCTTAATCTCTTCCCAGTTTGGTGGAGTGGTTAGGAGCACGGACTCTAATCTGGGAGAACCGGGTTTGATTCCCCAGTCCTTCACATGCAGCTCCTGGTGTGACCTTGGGTCAGTCATGAGTTCTTTCAGAGCTGTTCTCTCAAGGGCAGTTCACGAGAGAGCTCTCTCAGCCCCACCTCTACCTCACAGGGTGTCTGTTGTGGGGAGGGGACAAGGAAGGAGATCGCAAGCCACTTTGAAACTCCTTCAGGTAGTGATGTGGGGGTATAAAGCCGGTCTTCTTCTTCCCACCCCATTAGTCTGAGATGCTACCAGCATCTCAGATGGATCCACTGAATTCATCTGATCCCTCTCCAGATTAATTGTTAAACTCTCCACCCCTGCTCTCTCTTTTTTTTAATGCTCTCTCTTGTCATCTCTGGAAAGCAGTGAGCATGCTCAGTCCCCACTGGCTTGTTTTTGTTAGTTTCTTCTCTTTAATTCTCTTCTCTTTTTTAAAAAAATCATTAATCCACATGCTGGCCTGGAGAGGTATACAGAAACCTATACCTTTTAAACAGGTGACCTGTGGTGTCCTCGCTTCTAGGGGAGACTGTTTCTCCTTTAAAACACACTCTGTGTACTTGAACTTAGTAGATTTCTACTGCCACCAGGAATTACAAATTCCAAATCTCTCTCTTTTAGTAGAATGACCTAGGGTCTGGGCGCTTTAGAGGACTATGTGGCCCTGAGGAAGGACTGTTCTGATTGCTGGGATAAGTTTAAACAAATAATTATTTATTTATAGAAGAACAAAATAGGTTTCTGGGTATTTTTTGAACTGTTGTGGAAGAAAGAAAATATAACTGACAAGGCTTGGGGTCACACAGTCTCTCATACACCAAAATTCCCGTCTGACAGGTTTAGACACTCACTCTAAACTCTCTCATATATAGCCACACAGTCTGAACTCTCTTGCTCAAATAGCCACACAGGCTGAACTTTCTCAGCCACACAGGCTAAACTTTCTCTCTCATAGCCACACAGGTTAAACTTTCTTGCTCATAGCCACACAGGCTATATGCATCCTTTGTCACACAGAATCACCTCAGAGACATCTCTCCTCCCACATTCTCAGTCATCATCAGCCAGTCACATCACACTTGTCTCCCTCTATCGCTCTCCTTACATTACTGCAGTCACACTAAACATTTAACGAAACACACACACCAAAAATGGAATCATTACATGACCCTATTGCATTGCCCTGCTGAATGGGCAGAGGACCACCAAGTCTGCTATCAAATGGAGAAATACTCTTGGGCAAGGAGAGAAGGAAGAAAGGAAGATCCTGCTACACAAGGACTCATCTCATCCTCATAGGCATCAGCACCATCTAACTTTTCCAGGTGCCACTGGAATTACTCACTAAAAGGTTGCCTAAGGTTCAAACGGTAAATTAATATTAATGGACTCGAAAAGGCTAGGAAACCCTGAAATACTCTTTGAGACCAAATGCATGTGATTCAATGTAAGAAACAGGCAAACACATCCAAATAAGCCACCCGAATCGCTTATCGAAACTTCTGCTCCAAGCTTTGACAGCATAGTACCGCCTCATCCATTTCATTCATTCACAACGAATGGCATTCCTTACTTCGTTACACATTGCAGCCTTCATTAATTATAAATGAACCTTGCTTGAACGCTCTCTTCCCCCAGCAGGGGGATCGAATTTCTGGAGAATTTAATCTTCTATGAATAAAAGCTGACAAATTACTGGGAGCCGTATCCCACATTTATGCAATCATTCTAAACCTATACAAACTTGTTCTGATTTCAGAAGCCGCGTGCGCACAATCAGAGCACCAAAGACAGTGGGAATGGAGCCATACAACAGGTTCGCCACTACAAAAAGTAAAGGCCGCTACTCTGAACTAGAAGGAGAAGAGATTGGATTTATACCCCACCCTTCACTCGGAGTCTCAGAGCGGCTTACAAGCTCCTTTCCCTTCCCCTCCCCACAACAGACACCCTGTGAGGTAGGTGAGGCTGATTGTTATTGAGAGAACAGCTCTGAGAGAACTGTGGCCTCCCCAAGGTCAGTCAGCAGCTGCATGTGGAGGACTGGGGAATGAAACCCGGTTCTCCCAGATTAGTCCGCACTCCTAACCACTACACCAAACTGGCTCTCACCAAACTAATGGAGCATCTGCTCCCATACAAGAGAATTCAGTGCAGACCTTTCCTTTTTGGCTTTTTGGGGCTTGAGAGAACTAGATTGGGTTATGTACCATTATGAACCTCAAACACAATTATGTCAGAAGTTCTGTAGGAAGGGGCTGTAGGTCAGTGATGGAGCATCTTCTTGGCATGCAGAAAGTCCCAGGTTCAATTCCTGACATCTCCAGTTAAAAGGACTGGCAGCAGATGATGTGAAAGACCCCTGCCTGAGACCGTGGAGAGCCGTGGCCAGTCTGAGTAGACAACACTGTCAGGGATGGACCAAGGATCTAATTCAGTAAAAGGCACTTTCATGTGTCCATGCATCTTTAGGAATGCATCTTAAACATCACGTCTGACATCAGACATGGCCGACCTTAAATCTATGGTCTAGTTTGGCCAGAAGCATATGAGCTGCGAGGTACTTTTGCACTTTCAAGGTGGGGACAGTGTGGAGAGAGCTATTCTGGCGCAGTGGCATGCAGAAGGATCCAGGTTCAATAACTGGCACCTCCAGTTAAATTTTCATTGCTGTTTGTCCTTGGGCCATTTCTGGGGCTTGTGAAGGGGGGCCAGTCTCCCAGCCTATGAAGAAATTCAGTACAATTATGATACTCTTAGCCAGGGGTCATTTCCTGCGGGAGCGCACAGGAGCGGAGCTCCGGCAGTAAAGAGCCCAGGGGGTGGGCACATGCAACAAGCCTCAACCCCTGCTCCCAGCAGCCCTCAGTCAGAGCAAGAAGCAGCCAGGTAAGCTGCAGAGCACCCCCCCCCGGGCCCCCAGGCCAAAACAGTCCAGTGGCACCCTTAAGACCAAGGTTTACTCAAGTACAAGCACTCCCTCCTCTGCGAGGACAGATCTGCATGTTGCCCCCCCCCCAATAGCTAGCAATCCAAAACAGACCAGGGGCACCTTTAAGACCAAGGTTTACAAGGTACAAGCTCTCCCTCCTCTGTGAGGGCAGATCTGCACGTCCCCCCCCCCATAGCTAGCAATCCAAAACAGTCCAGTGGAGCCTGAGCGGTGGGTGTTGCCTTCTGACACACTTCCGGTGATGTCAGGGTGTGTGGCATATGCAAATGAGTTATGCTAATGAGTTATGCTAATGAGCTCCTGCACCTCTTTTTCTACGAAATGACCCCTGCCCTTGTGGAAGAATAAAAGAGTCCGACACAACAACAGCCAAATAGGTTTTGAGAAGGCAGGTAGGAAAGGGTCCATGGCTCTTGTGTTTTGCTATTCCTCAAACACCTGTTTGCCTGGGGTTCAATCTGGGGTTAAATCCAAGTCAACCAGAGGTCATATGATTTCCTGGAGGGAGGAGTGAGCAGCCTCCCCCAACAGACGTTGAACATGAAAACTGAGCGGGGAACAGAGGGGAGGGTAGCTGTAAACAACAGTTAACATGTGAAGCGTGCAGGGAAACTATTCTGCTTAAAAACGTGGAAGAATAAACCTGCTGAATCAAACAGAATTTCTTAAGATCGTGAACAAAGTGTGTCATTTCGAGACACGATGAAAAGGGGGGGGAATCAAAGGAAATTAGACTTTTTTGATTCTAACAATTTCAACAGACTTTGTATCAAAGGGTAACCGCAGGAAAGCTGGTGCAATTGAATATTTGTGCGCTGCGTTCAGAAGGCTGAATAAAGTCTGCCTGTGAGATGGTTTAAAGTAAAATTTAAAGCTTAAGATTAAAAAAAAAACCTTGAAAGCTGCAATGAATGCAAGTGAACTAATTTTCATCAAAGGCGGCTAAGTAAAAACTCACATGCTGGGATGTCTGATTTTTAATTCCAAGACCGCAGTTCCAAGTAGAAATTAGGATCCAGACTGGCCCATCGGAAGATCCCTTGAGTGTGGATTTCTATTGACTGAAAATGTTGTACAAATGCAGAGAAGTATTGCAGCTACGGCCTGGTGCTTATTTGTAAGTGTTTCCCAAGCTTCACTGTCTGGTGCACGTCCTTTCTATCATCAGGATGAGTTTCCCTTCAGTTTTTGGATAACCTGGTAAAGCGGTCGATGCAGCTACCGAGACTCAAACGAGAAGTCAGATGCCAAGTGAAGTGGTTTAGGATGGAGGTATGGCTGTCAATCTCCAGGTGGCAGCTGGAGGGTATCCCAGAATTACTGTTGGGTCTCCGAGTTACAGAAATCAGTCCCCCTGGAGAAAATGGCTGCTTTGGAAATTGGTCTCTATGGTGTTTTACCCTGTTGAAGTCCCTCCCACCAAACCCCCACCTTCCCTAGACTCCACCCCTCCCAAATTCCCCAGGAATTTACCAACCCAGAGACGGGCAACCCTAGATGGAGCTGGGGGACACACACAGATGCACTTTCTGGTGAGCATTAAGAGTCCGGACAGAGACACACACCCCGCCCAAATGTCCATAATCCAGATCTTCAAGTACTTCAAACAGATTATTCTGAAGTCACCGGGGTATGAAACCCTGCTTTATTTGTAGCCAAGACCCTCATATGCTTTCGTATTAATTTTAACCCATCAGGACTTGGAAACTTTCCCTTTTAAAACAAAAACAGATTTTCAGCATTCAATTAGTTTTATTGGATACTAGGATGGAACACCCAATGGGGACATGTTCGCCTAGTGGAAACAGCCATGAAGATGTCTATACCCCTGTTACTATCAAGAAATCAGAAAGAAAATAACTTCTTGGCCCTCACATGCAGCCCAGTCTGGCTAAGAAAGCGTTCTGGCTTCAAAAGAAAACAGAAGTCCAGTGTCATCTTAAAGAGAAACAATAATTTACCCAGAACCAGCTTTTGTGAATCACCGCTCACAGCTTCTGAAGAACTGAGCTCTGACTCACGAAAGCTCATACTGGAATAAACGTTATTGGCCTTCAGGAAGCCATCGGGTTTCTTTTTCTACTTTGCGACAATAGAACCGCATGGCTACCCCTCTGGAATTATTCTGGCTTCAAAGCTTACTTAACCAAACATCACAAATGACCTAAATTAAAGAGAAAAAAAACCACTTCAGCACAATAGGCGTACGTACATCTTTGGCTGTTTGGAGAACTTGCTGACGGTTACCAGGTCTGAGAGCTCAGGCAAAGCGTCCATCAATGGATTCATGTCTCCGACGACTGGGGTAGCTTTTCTCTTTGCCTCTGCTTTTTGTAGTTTTCTTGCTAGCTTAATATCTTCTATTTCTGAGAAAGGGGGAGAAAACAGCTTTCAAATCCCGCTCGTTAAAAAAAAAATTCTCTTTCCCATTTTGCCCCCCATAATATGCACACTGAATTCTTTTTTTTTTTTTTGGCCATCAAGTCACATCTATCTTACAGTGACCCTTGGTGGGGTTTCCACGGTACGAGATGTTCAGAGATGGTTTGGTGTGGCCCGCCTCTGTGTCACGACCCTCGCAGTTTGGTGTAGTGGTTAGGAGCGCGGACTCTAATCTGGGAGAACTCCCTCCACATGCAGCTGCCGGTGAGACCTTGGGCCAGCCACAGTTCTCTCAGAGCTGTTTTCTCACAAGCAGTTCTCTCAGAGCTCTCTCAGCTCCACCTTCCTCACAGGGTGTCTGTGGTGGGGACGGGA
>NW_015171565.1:148571-156398 GCF_001447785.1 Gekko japonicus | reverse complement strand
GCCCGATCTCATCAGATCTCAGAAGCGAAGCAAGGTTAGCCCTGGTCAGCATTTAGATGGGAGACCTCCAAGGAAGTCCAGGGTTGCTGTACAGAGGCAGGCAATGGCAAACCACCCTTGAACGCCTCTTGCCCTGAAAAGCCCTATGGAGTCACCATAAATCGGCTGAGACGTGGCAGAAAAGAAAAAAGTTTTGCATCGTGAGGATGAATATTCCCAGCTGGCAAAAGAAAAAGTAGAGCAAAAGGCGTCTTAGTCTCCCACCTCCCTCCCTCCTAAAAAACAGAAAAGAAAAAAACTAACTCCCAAACAGTAATCCGCATGGAATCATTCTCTGAAGTTACGAATCTGCATCCAACAGTCAAGTTGCCTTTTCACAGCACCTTCTTGCACGTGACGTTGAGGGTGGTCATTTCCTTCGCTTGGCCGGCCAGCATTGCAGCACTTGTGCTATCTCAGCCTTAAACAAAAACACGCATCGACTAATTTCCTTCAGGTGACGCTCATACTGCCAAGTAGTGGGAATTAGTCAGGGAGGAATATTCTCCAAGCGGCCCATTCCTTTCCACCCATCTGTTAAACTGCCCCAATTCAGACAAAACGAGATTTGGTCTAAACTAAAATGCCTTCCAGCCTTGGCGCTAGGCATAAGAGGAGGAAGAAGAGCACATGCATGCTTGAGGATTTCCTGGCTCATTCTAGCCACAAACCAACCATGGTTCATGATATTTCAATGGAACCCCCTGGAAACCTAGTGTCGTATAATGATTAGAATGTCAGGAAGGGCAGCCGGGCAACTGTTCCTGTTTTCCACTCGACCACGAAGAGTAACCTTGGACAAGTCACTCTCCCTCTCAGCATAATCTAACCTCACAGGGGTGTAGCAGTAATAAAATGGGGGAGGACTTTACGCAACCCTGGGCTTCATGGAGGAAGCAAGGCAACAAATGAACATTTCACTTCAAAAGTTTCAAGAAAACCAGAGCAGACTGGAGGGGGGGAGGGGGGAGGAGGGATTGGACTCATACCCTCGTCCTTGTGTCAGAGTGGCTGACAATCTCCTTCCCCTTCCTCTCCCCACAACAGACACCCTGTGAGGTAGGTGGGGCTGAGAGAGCTCTGAGAGAACTGTGACTGGCCCAAGGTCACCCAGCTGGTTTCAGGTGGAGGAGTGGTGGGGAATCAAACCCGGTTTTCCAGATTAGAGTCCTCCGCCCTTAACCACTACACCCAACTGGAAGATTATGGAAGCACCACCATCTGGCACACGAACCACTTGCGTGTCCACGACTGGCAAAGCTTCACAGGACATGGCAACCCTTCTACAGATTAACGCCTTCCGGACAACCCAATCCTGAATGCCTGGCGTAAGCAAAGCCGACTTACTCTGCAGCCATCTCTCCTTGCGCAGCTTCATTTTATCTTTCTTAGACAAAAGAACCTTCTTTTCCTCACCTAGAAAAATGACACAGAAGAGGATGAGTAATGCTTCCCACCCACCCCCAATGTCCCATCCTGCCCTGACACTGGAACATAGCAGCCTTTACTTACACCAGCTCCTCTGCCTATCTAGCTATCATTCCAAGTGCAAAAATAAAAGGGAGGGAGGGAGGGAGGGAGGGAGAGAGAGAGATGGAAATTACGTAGCTGCATCCAAGATTTTTTTGGGGAAAGCTTGGGAAATGCATCTGAAACACGGACATCCGCCCTACTAAATGTTTCATCTTTCAAAAGCTACTGGAGAAGTCTCACGGGAGTCATCATGCCGGTTTTTAAGGTGCCACCACATTCTGTTGATTTCGGAAACCTCCTGACTCTCGGTGTGTGTGTGTGTGTGTGCGTGACGGCAGCTGAGCTGACAGTTCCCTGGTCGAAACGACCCTTGTGGATGGTGTTACTGGACATCTTAGCTTGTGGCAGGAAGCATAAGACAGAATCTTTCGGAACCTAACAAAGCCAAGTAATGTATTGTAGCATAAAGCCTTCACGGACCACAGACCCATGAAGTGTATTTCCCCTGGCAGATATCGTTACACAGAAATACTGGAGAAAATTGTTAAATTTGTTCAAACGGGCAAGAAGAGGGTAGGGAAGTCAAGAATGGGCAACACTTGGCCACGCCTCTCCTCTCTCCCTTACGCTCACTTCACACACACACACACACACACGTTACTCTCCCCCATCTTTTCCCTGCTCCCGAAACAACATGCATCGGTTGATCAAAAGGGCACTGGTGGTGGGGATTAAGAGTGGTAGCCCTCCCTCATATTGCCTGCTTTTGCCCAATCCCCTTCCCTTCCGTGTTTTCTCTTCCACTGACCGTTCATGCAGGCAAAATGCCGATGGCAGCCTCGACTTGCCTTGGGAGCGTGCGAGGAAAGCAGAAGGCGTTTAACCCTTCAGTGCCCACCACTATTCAAAACCAGCTCCTCCACACATGATTAGCATTTTGAACTAGAAAAGACCTATACCTTAAAACACACTTTCCCCCTTTAAAAAGCTAGTTCCTCCTCTTGTCTGTCTGAGCTTCAGGGCTGGAGAAGGGGTAGGGGGGTGATCTGACTGTTTACGGGCTAAGAATAGCAAGGAACTGTTTTCAGGCAAGAGGGTTTTTTTCCTCCTTGTCCAAAGGAATGAAACTAAACAGAAAAAGTGACAGCTGCGGCAATGACGGAGCTGGCTAGAAGCAACAGGAGACTCTGATCCCCCCTTTTGCTTCCTCTAGTAAAGCCAACCGTTGCCCAGCTCAAGGCTTTTTACCGAGGGGAGCAAAACGCAACAGGAACAAAGCTGCCAGCCGATGTGCATACAAACGCAACCGACGCGGCCCTTTCAGCTTTACAAGTGAAAAGAAAGGAGGTGACCGGCTGAAGACCCGAAATACTCCCCCTGCAAGGAACTCGCTTTATTTTACGAAACTCGGAATTGCAAACTTCATGGGGCAGCGTCAAAGTGGGAATCCCTTTCCCTTCCCCCACAACAGGCACCCTGTGAGGTAGGTGGGTCTGAGAGAGCTCTGAGAGAACTTACGACTGACCCAAGGTCACACCAGCAGCTGCATGTGGAGGGAGTGGGGAATCAAACCCGGTTCTCCCAGATAAGAGTCCGCCCTCCTAACTATTACACCAAACTGGTCAAGGAGTGACTGAAACGGGGCCTGGAAGAGGTTGAGATAAGAGGCGAGCCTTGAGTTGTGCAAGTTACCTTTCTCCTAGAATGGCTAATTGTCTTCCCACTGCCCACGCAAGACTGCAGGCTTAACTAGGTTAAAATTTTGCCAGTATGTGAATATCTCGTGTTGCACAAAGACCTGTGGGGACAAAGAAGAGAAAACTTCCCTTTGACAATAAGGGCAGTAATACTCCAAGCATCTAGAACAAAGAAGCAAGAGAAAACTTTCCTTTGAAAATAAGGGCAGTAATACTCCAAGCATCTACCCCTCCCCGTTGTTCATTTGTCACAAGTATGAAGCCTGTTCCCTGCTGACATTGCTGGGAACACGGCTGATGCCCACACCGTGCCTCTAGAACCATAAAACCGTGCAGTAGACATAATGGACTCCCCCTATCCCACAAGAGTCTGGGATCTCTGAGTAATCTCGAGTCGTCACAGGGGCATAGACTGGATTTTTAAAGTCCAGGGCATTTAAAAAAGTCGGGGAATGTGAGCGGGCGGGGAGGGACCCGCACAGCGATTCACAATGTGCATGAAAACCAGGAGATGGGGGTGCTGGATTGACCCCACCCCGCCACCACCACTTTGCTTCTTTCCTGTGCCCCATCTGGCAGCATCCCGTCCAGCAGCGTGGGAATGGAGGGTGGGGCTGGCCTGTGAGGTCGTGGGGCGAGGGCAAGGGCGAGACTCCAGCAGGCAGGATCACTGAAGGTGATGGTGCATCGTGGCTGTGCACTACAACACACACACGATTTTTTTGCGGGGGGACATGGGATGGATGGGAAGTTGGGGGGCCAGGCCCCGAGAGGCCCCGCTGCAGCTATGGGCCTGGGTCATCACGAAAAAGTTATGACTAAAGAGATGGTGGGGGAAAAGCTCATACCAAGGCTAACAGAATACAAGTCAGAGCCCATTCCAGGGCCCATTTAGCAGCACCGAGGACAGCAAAATCGTTATTTTCTTCCATACTGGATCTGCTAAGCGTCATCCCGCAAGTGATGGAAGATGCTCAAAATGACCACCTTTGTGGATAAGGACCGGTTCATATTTTCTCAGTCTTGGATCCTAAATTTATTATGAATGTGCTTAATGTTTTTTAAGCTTCCTTCTTGCTGTGTCTGTGTCAGCAAGCTGCCAATGTGTCTTTAATGTATGTATTGGGCTGTCTGCATCCCTTTCCCCCCCTCGCTTGTCAACAACCTCTATTGCCATGGTAACAGTAGTATACTCTGGTGCGCATGTCCGCCCTCACCCCCATGCGCTCATCTCCTCCCCTGCATTCCTTTCCAGTCTTGCTTTGATGGAACGTTATCAACTCAAGGCCACAGGTGGTGTGCGGCAGGAGGCTTTTGCTTAGTCTGTAATGAATATGTAGTGTGGGAATAGTTTTAATTGTTTAACTGTAGAGAACCGTTGCTTCTCAGGGTTTGGGCACGCTGTGCGCCTTCTAAGCGGGCGCGGGAACCATATCTATTGGCTAGTGTAATTATGAACTTGCTTCAACCTATCTGTCAAACGCTCAACTCGTTATTCGGAACAGAGAATCTGTTCTAAGTGCTTCATGGCTTCAATAAAGTAAAACCTTCCTGCAAGTGTGTACTTCATTGCCTGCTGTGGGGTCTGACAGTCTGCATGGATAAATTTCATCTGCTGCAACACAGGGATGCAGACGGAACTTGAGATACGAAACGATTTAGTCTGATTTGTTGTTCGTCCCATCCTGGCCAATTAAATCATCTGGAACTGAAGTATCCAACAGATAGGGCGTGTTCATTAATGATAGATGGATCCGTGCCTCCAGTCTCATGTAAGACCGGTATTAAAAATTTAACACATTACTCTTGGTCCTGTGAGTTTGAATAACCCACGTTGGTTATTTTGGGGCACAGAACTCGCTGCCCTTTGATAGCAAGTGTGTACTTCATTGCCTGCTGTGGGGTCTGACAGTCTGCATGGATAAATTTCATCTGCTGCAACACAGGGATGCAGACGGAACTTGAGATACGAAACTATTTAGTCTTATTTGTTGTTCATCCCATCCTGGCCAATTAAATCGTCTGGAACTGAAGTATCCAACAGATAGGGTGTGTTCATTAATGATAGATGGATCCGTGCCTCCAGTCTCATGACAGGCCTTGTAAGACTGGTATTAAAAATTTAACACATTACTCTTGGTCCTGTGAGTTTGAATAACCCACGTTGGCTATTTTGGGGCACAGAACTCGCTGCCCTTTGATAGTTGCTCGGCTTCTTTCTTTGGGGCAGGTCTCAGAAGGTTGTGCTGTGGGCCTCGTTCCTTGCCTTGACAATTCTATCTTGCCTCCCCCACGATGCTTTGCGCCCGCGTGAGACCATTAGGAGAAAGCGCATGATGGATGAAGGTGCATCGCTATGCTGATAGTGCCCGACTCTGTCTCATTAACATTTCGTCTCAGGGAGGCTATGAAGACCTTTGAGAATCAGAGATAGGGATCTACCAGCCAAATCCAGACAAGACAGAAATGAACTCAGGAAAAAAAGCTGGCCTGGTTTAGGAATAAATGTACAGCCTGTGCTGGCTAGGAATATATTTCCCCCTTAAAGACCAGACTTTGAGGTACCTCTGGATCCATCACTGGATAGGCAACTGACAGAGGGGTTCTATCCACCTGCTCTAGCTAATTCTGATATTGAGACCGTTCCAAGAGAAGGCAGACTTGTCCACAGTTAAATGTTCCTTGATTATATCCAGACAGGATGCTATGTGAGGCTGCCCTTGAAGACAGTCTGGAATATGTAAGTGATGCAAAACCCCGTGGCTAGGAGATTAAAAGGTGCGGCCAGGATAAATATTTCTAATTAGTTTCCAGGATCAGTTCTCAGTTCTGGTGCACCTATGAAGTCCCAAATGGCTTGAGTCCAACATCTCTCAAGGCCCCTCAGTCATTTACGATCGAGGGGGTGACATGATCGAGGTTTATAAGATTATGCATGGGACGGAGCAGGTAGAGAAAGAAGCACCTTTCTCCCTTTCTCACAGTACAAGAACTCGTGGGCACTCCATGAAATTGCTGAGCAGTCGGGTTAGAACGGACAAAAAGAAGTCCTTCTTCACCCGAAGAGTGATTAACACATGGAATTCACTGCCACAGGTGGCGGCTACAAGCATGGACGGCTTCAAGAGGGAATTAGATAAGCATATGGGACCAGAAGTCCATCAACTGGCTATTAGCCACAAAGTATAGACAGGAACTCTCAGGCTGGGGCAAGGGATGCTCTGCATTCTTGGTGCTTGGGGGGGGCAACAGTGGGAGGGCTTCTAGTGCCCTGGCCCCACTGATGGACCTCCTAATGGCACCTGGTATTTTTGGCCACTGTGTGACACAGAGTGTTGGACTGGATGGGCCATTGGCCTGATCCAACACTGGCTACTCTTATGTTCTTATGCTCTTATGGCCCTATCTTCATCCTTATGAGAGAGACAAATGCAGCTTTGCTGTGAGACAGCAGATACTCATGGCAATGCTTTTTAAGCAATAGGGCCCTAGATGTGGAACGACCTCCCAGAAGTGCAGTTAACCCTTTCTTCACTGGCGTTTCAACACAGTTTTGAAAATACATCTCTTCAAGAAATCAACTGACATTTTAGTGCGCAGAGGTCCTTCTGATGTTCCCTAGTACACTAATGCGATGCTTTTATACTGTTTTTAAGTGGTTTTAAATTATCTTTTTAGTTGACTGCTTCTAAGTTTATTGCTGCTTTGAGCGTTTCCAGTATTCATTTGTTCTTATTTTATCGCTGGCTTTCAGTTAGATTAAATGCCACTTTTTTATTGTTACCGTAAGCTTCCTCAGGTATATCTAGAGAGGCAGGATAAGAAGAATGCCAAATAAATATTGAATAAGTGTACTCTATGCAGACGAGTCTTCCATCTCCAGGAGTATAAAAACTATTAAAAGACCTCTTGTGAGTAATCTCTGACAGTGCTATGGACCACGGGCTGTCTGAGCCGGTGAAATATTCCCCCTTTCTACAGAAGCTCCGCAGAACAAAATACAGCTCACAGATGCTTCCTGGGTTTTGTCCACCTACTTAGAGCGTACTATTTTTATCACACAGAAGTGCTAGATATCAGTTGTGTAACCATTATTTACTTCACTTCGGCACTTGCTATGTTTTCAGTCATATTTTGAACCTTTTGTTCAACTTCTCAGTAAATGTTACATAGCCTTTCGTACGTTCTGTCACATTTCCTGTGCACACAAATAAAAAGTTGGTGTATGGGTGTGGGAAGAACCAAACTTTGTGCTTTGTTTTCATACATGAAGGTTTCAGTATGTGAGCCAATCTTTAGCCCTTTCTGATTTGTTACATAGCCTTTCGTACGTTCTGTCACATTTCCTGTGCACACAAATAAAAAGTTGGTGTATGGGTGTGGGAAGAACCAAACTTTGTGCTTTGTTTTCATACATGAAGGTTTCAGTATGTGAGCCAATCTTTAGCCCTTTCTGATTTTTTTTTAAATACACACACATACACACGGTTCTTTTTGTAGCAGGAACTCCTTTGCATATTAGGCGACACACCCCTAATGTAGCCAATCCTCCAAGAGCTTACAGTAGCCCCTGTAAGAAGAACTCTGTAAGCTCTTGGAGGATTGGCTACATTAGGGG
>NW_015171565.1:140078-148514 GCF_001447785.1 Gekko japonicus | reverse complement strand
TCCCACGCCTCCTGAAACCTCACCCTCTCCAGGCTCCATCCCTCACATCTCCAGGAATTTCCCACCTGGAGTTGGCAACCCTTCCTCCTTCCCAGCCAATCATCAACCTACCTTTATTTCCCCCTCACTCTTCAGCTTTCCACCCCCCACACATCTGCGACCTCTCCTGTGCTCTGAAGCCCTGACTGCTACGTCACATTGGCTGTCATACGGGGGCCACCTCAGCAGCATATAAGGATACAGAGCCCACCATTTTCTCCAGGGGAACTGATCTCTGCCATCTGGAAAGCAGTTGTAATTCTGAGTGATCTCCAGACCTCACCTGGAGATTGGACACATTTTTCCTCAGAACAGCAAACGGTTTAGAATGTTAGAGGCAAAAGCCAATTAAATCGCATATGCAGACGACCTCTGTGTTCCGAGGCAAAGGCCAATGAGGCTGCATATGCAAATAACCTGTGTTCTGACTGGCTATGGGAGGGAGAAGAACAGCAAACTGTTTAGAATGTTGGAGGCGAGACTCAAGCAATGCCGCCAGTGGATAGGGACAGATTCTGAGTGACACACCAGGGCGCCAACCAATTCCGGAGTGTGTGGAATGTTCTAGAGAAGTGCCACCGCCATTTGGCTTTTATTTATAAGGGATATAGATATGTATATGTGTGTGTGTGTGTGTGTGGTTCCATACTGACGTTATTACATATGAGACACCCACACCGATCGTAGGACAGAAAACAGACGAGAAGACTTTGGGACCTGGAAACCTTGACCTATGGAAGAAAGGAGAAACCAGATGGCATACGGCATTATAATAGCTCTGCTGACTTAAGCATTAAGTCTAGTGACTTGTTTTTAGGGGCTAGCTTACCACTAGTATAACCCTAAGAGAGCTAAAACTTGTGGCTGCCAGACAATCTTCAGATCTCCTGACTATTCTACACACAGTACCATTCAATAACTATTGACTTACTAGGTCCTGTTTGAACCACAAAACACTTGAGCAGAACACAGACTAGCCAAAGACACATTAATAGTGTTATTCATCTCATGTTTAAGCATTTCAATAAAATTTCAGCCAGATTGGTTCATATTTGTAATGGGAAAAATATTCTTGTGACAGTAATGACTAATGGCAAAAACATTAATATCTTGGGAAACTGCTGACCATACTGAATATATTTAGAGCCAGACGACAGAATTTCTCTAATATCAACCAAGAGTAGCTTCTTCAGAAGATAATCGTGGCAAGGTTCCACGGGAGCATGTCCATAGATGGGAAGGGCTTTGGATGCACACAGCACGTTCTCACCTCCCCCCTTCTGCTGTAGCCCAAAACGGCCATTGCAGAGCAATTGCTGGGGAATGTTCATCCTCCATCCATGGCAACACTCCAGTGAATCCAAGTCTATATATGGCTAAAGCCTCATATTGTCAGTGTGCAATGTGCACACATTCCATGTTCTCAATGAACTATTGCTCAGGTGGTTTATAACAATGAAAAACTAATAAAAAACAATACGCCAGCTGCAATACACAAGGGTAAGGCACTATGTAGCAGCTGTAATAGAATCACAGAATCACAGAGTTGGAAGGGGCCATGCAGGCCATCTAGTCCAACCCTCTGCTCAATGCAGGATCAGCCTAGAACATCCCTGACAAGGGTTTGTCCAGCCGCTGCTTGGAGACTGCCAGTGAGGGGGAGCTCACCACCTCCCTAGGCAGCCGATTCCACTGTTGCACAACTCTTACTGAAAAAAAGTGTCTCCTAATATCCAGCCAGTACCTTTAATTTAAACCCATTCTTGCGAGTCCTATCCTCTGCCACCAACAGAAACAGCTCCTTGCCCTCTTCTAAGTGACAGGCCTTCAAATACTTCGAGAGAGCAAGCCTGTCCCCCCTCAGCCTTCTCTTCTCCAGACTGAACATTCCCAAGTCCCTCAGCCTTTCCTCCCAGGGCTTGGTCTCCAGGACCCCGATCATCCTTGTCACTCTCCTCTGCACCTACTCCATTCTGTCCGCATCCTTTTTTGAACTGAGGCCTCCAGAACTGCACACAATACTCCAGGCGCAGCTTGACCAATGCACTATAGAAACGGGACTATTCCATCTTGTCCACACTAGTCTGATCTCGTTAGAGCGCGGAAGCTAAACAGGTTCAGCACTTGGATGGGAGACCCCCAAGAAAGTCTGGGGCTGCTATACAGAGGTAGGCAACAGCAAACCCCCTGTGCTCATCTCTTGCCTTGAAAACCCCATTAGCTGGGGGGGGGTCACCAAGAGTTGGCTGCAACTTGATGGCTCACGCACACACACACACACAATTACAAGCAACAATACAAATAAACATTCAGAAGCACCCAATTAAACCGTCAAAAAGCAGGTGTCCACAGAGACAAAGCAATACGTATAAAAATAATGACAAGAATGAGATGAGGAAGGGAAACTGAAGAAGTAGTCTGGGATGCTAAAAGTGTTTTGGGCTGTTGACTAAGTGACAGCAGATCTGATGCCAGGCAAGGCCCCTTTTCCTGAAGAGGCTGAATTTACAGTCCGCAAATGGCCTTATCAGCCAACAGCAGGGCGGCTTGGTCACGGCCATTTACATCTCCCGGAAAGAAAGGCCAATTTAAATAACTGATTGAAACCAAACTTTTTTTCCATTTACTATTTCCATTATTACTAAATAAAGAGGCTGCTATAACCATAAAAACATATTGATTAAAAAACTTAATTAAACCCTTTCTACAACCTTGGATGGGTACGCAACGAGTTCCTTAACCGTTTCACTTCATAGCTGATCACTTTCAAGAAGAGAATCCATTGCTTATTTGTAAAGTACAGCCTGCCCGTCGAGTTGCAGCCAGCTCATGGCAACCCCATGAAATTCCATCTCATGAGGTTTTCAAGGAAAGAGATTGGTAGAGGGGATTTTGCCATTACCTTCCTCAGGATAGTAGCCCGGTCCTTCTTGGCAGTCTCCTGTTCAAGGACTGACCACGCTCAATCCTGCTTGGCTTCCAAGCTAGGATGAGATTGGGCTACTCTGAGCTACTAGGGCTGCCTATTTTTTTTATGTAAACCTTAATGGTTATGATCTCGAACAGGGTCCCCTATTACAGGCTGAAGCCATGGTAAGTTACCGAAGATCGCAGAGGGTGTCCACACCTGTTTTAACCTGCCCTGATCTAACCTATAAAAACAAGGATCTCTACCGTAAGGAAGATGATCGACAGGCGTTGTCCTATGAGACCAAAGGTAAATGACCCTGTTTCTCTGACCGACATTTATAATTAGACCACTGAGCCAACTGCGGCAACCGGAGAATTACTAGGCATAAAGCAGAAGCAAAAAGTCACTTAGACAAATCAATGAATGGCACCAGAGATTATTTGCCATTCCCTGGTCCCCAATAGCAAGGCACAACATAATCGTATGAACTCTTGTGCTGTAGAAGACGCTCCCCTGCACGGTGCTTTAAGAAAGGCAGTGCTTGCATTGAAAAGAAAAGCAGCCTTTCCTAAGAGGGTCATAAATTCAATTTTAAGCGAAACTGTGTTTTTGCACTGCTGGGATATCATTTCTAACCAGGCTCTTTAGAACAGAAGTTACGGCTGAAACTTGAAACCAAAAAGGAAAGTCGCTCATATCCTTCGGGGACTTCGGCTCCATTATTTCAGCAAGCTAACCCCAGAATGTCATCAGGATGCGGTCTTTATTGCAACTGACTGGATAAATATCGGTTATTTAAGCTCATGGATGTGGAACTGTTGCTTGGGGTAGCCTATCCTACCAAACTGCTCTTTTTCAAGAACAGCTGTGCCAGAGTTATGGCTTGCCCAAGGTCATCCAGCCAGGTGCAAGCGGAGGAGTGGGGAATCAAACCCGGTTCTCCCAGATTAGAGTCCGCGCACTTAACCACTACACTGAACCCTTTACAAAGTCCCTTCCTCAAAAAGCACTCACTGGACACAAAAGCAGTAAACGACTATCTGTCAGAGGCCAATGCCCTCTTCTTGTACACTCTGCTTGAATGAATGGTGACTGTGCAACTGCAAGTGGATTACCTAGACCCATGGGTTCAACGGGGGCTGCAGTTTCCTGGCATCCGCCAAGTGTTTCTAGAAACTGGGCGGGGCCAGGACGTGCTCACCAAAGCTTCTGGTTAGCCACTGGAGATCTGATTGGCTGAGCAGATTTTTAAAAGCATTGCTTTGGCTGCAAGCTGACACCACAGCGCAAAGGCCTTTGCCTTGTGAAGGAAGATGAGCCCTGGCAGCCATTTTGTAGTTGGTTCCACCTCCTGCAGCAGCCATTTTGTGCCCATCACCGTGTGTCTCAGAATTCCATGGATGCCCACGGGCTCAAAAGGGTTGGGGACCCCTGACCTAGGCCCATTTTAACCCAGTTCCTGACATGGTCTTAGAACTGAATCTTGGTTGTCCTGATGGACAGCCTTGCTAAGTTTTTTGTCATCTTCTGGGTGTGGAACAGCAGTCACTGGGGGTGTGGAGGGGGAGGTATTTGTGAATTTCCTGCATTGTGAAGGGGGTTGGACTAGATGACCCCAGAGATCCCTTCCAACTCTATGATTCTATGAATGCAACTGATGATTTCTCTTGGGCTTCTTGCTGGCTTCTGGATCCCATAGTATCCTTCTGCTCTGGCCAGCCCAGATTGCTATGAAGGAGAGTTCATCCTAACAGCTGCATTCCTATAGGACTTACTGGTGCAGAAGACCCATGACTCAATACAGTGGTATTTGTACCATGGTGAGAGAGAGAGGGAGAGACAGAGGGAGAGAGGAGAGATTTATACCCCACCCTTCACTACCCGAAGGTGTCTCAGAGAGGCTTACAAACTCCTTTCCCTTCCCCTCCCCACAACAGACACCCTGTCAGGTAGGTGGGGCTGAGAGAGCTCTGACAGAAACTGCTCTTTTTCAAGGACAGCTCTTATCAGAACTACGGCTTGCCCAAGGTCATCCAGCCAGGTGCAAGTGGAGGAGTGGGGAATCAAACTCGGTTCTCCCAGATTAGAGTCCGCACACCTAACCACTACACCAAACTGGTGAGGGGTGGTTCTGGGGTAAACTGGTATCAGGGATGTGTGCCTCTGGTTCCCCCAAGCCCTTCCAAGACCTTTTGCAGTGTTAAAACAATATCTGCTCCCTTCACAGGTTAAAGGTTCCTCCCTGGAAAGTTAGTTAGGACGGGGGGGGGGCTGATTCCTCCAGTCCCAAAGAAGCATCACACAAGGAGACCCTTTGAACTGCAGAGGGAGCAGGCCTCCAAAAAAGTTGGACAAACTTAGAAGAGAGCCAGTTTGGTGTAATGGTTAAGATTGCGGACTCTGATCTGGGAGAACCGGGTTTGATTCCCCACTCCTCCACATAAACCCTCTAAAATGAGTTAGTGTGAGCTAGCTCACAGTTTTTTAAGCCTCCGGCTCACACATTCTTGACTTTGCTCAGGAAGGATGGCTCCGGAGCAAACTAATTTATGCAGTAGCCAAATCGCTGGCTCACAACCTTCATGCCACTAGCTTACGAAGTAGAATTTTTGCTCACAAGATTCCACAGCTTAGAGGGAGCATTGCTCACAGGGTGTCTTTTTGTGGGGAGGGGAAGGGGAAGGAGATTGTAAGCCACTCTGAGACTCCGAGTGAAGGGCAGGGTATAAATCCAATCTCCTCTTCTTCTAGAAATGACTCATTGGGAAATACACAACAAAGGTGCACTGTGAGGTAGATAGTTGCCTGACACCAGCCACCGCAGCTGCTGTATAGTGACAAGACGGGGTTAACCTCTTCCATGCGTTATACCTTAATTTGCCCCAAACCTGGGCCCTACAAAGTGGGGGGGGGCAGGAGATGTTCCTGTTCTCTCATCCGCCAGAATTCCTCATGCCTTCCAAAACACACGCATTGTTTTCCCAACACATACCCTTATTTGCACACCCAAAATGGTGCCAAAGGTCCATAAGTGACCAGTCACACAGCAGGGGATTCTTTTCTTTTTCCTTGCATTGCCTTCCAGAATTCCTGGAACATGCCTTTCGAAGAGTTGCCAAGGCTTAACCTTTCCAGCAGTCAATATCCGTGCAAGAGTACTGTCATTAGCAAGAGATCGATTTTTCTGAAATGTGCACCTCCGGCTATAATCTGTCCAGTTTACTTCTTCTAATCTGGTACGGCCAGGTATGTGCGAGGGGCAAAGACAATGGACTTCACTGCACTGTCAAAGCACAGCAGAAGGATGCCGTATTGCAAGGGGGGGGGGACTGGAAGCTGTTTCAGTTCAAATCCTTCCTGAGGTTTTATTTCAGTTAGGGCTTATTCATAAAAAAAAAGTGAGTTATCACAACTCTCCCCCCTCATTCCAGCTGCTCAAACCACTTCTCTTCTAGGGATGGTGAAGTGGACTTTGCTAGCAGTTGGTCAGTTACCACACCTTTGAAAGCGCCTCCAATTAGTTACCACACACACAGTGCTGAGCTGACAAGTTCATATATTGTAATGGTCAGGACCTTCAGGTGGGCCTCAGAGGTCCTCCTGCTAGGTCATAAGCTCTGGTCTTTTTTGCTGCCTTTTGGAAGGACCTGTTATGTCAGGGGTGTCAAACTCATTCGTTACGACGGCCGAATTTGACATAAATGTCACTTCGTTGGGTTGGGCCATGTGCGCCATAAAATGTAATGCCAGGTACCGGAGATATAAAGAAGATAGGCAAACCCAGTTAAGTATTATTTTTTACTCAAAATACAAACAAAAGCAATTGATTCCTTGTAGTGACAGTAACTGATTTACTGGGGAACATACAAAAGCCTGAATAAATGTATGTCATCATATGCAAGACTAGGTTTTCCCCAAAGGATATCATGAAAGGAGTACCTTACATTTGCACACATAGCAGTTGCTTGCGGGCTGGGTAAAAGCCCTGGAGGGGCCGCTTCCGGCCCCCGGGCCTTATGTTTGACACCTCTGTGTTATGTTGTGAGCACTGGGTGCCATGTTTCCTGTCTTCTTTTGCACACATGCAAGCCGAGAAGAACAGCAGGAGAAGATGAGAGGAAGGCAAGGTCCCTTAGACAGGATACCTCCCTTTGCTTGTTTCTCACTATGGTACCTCCTGATGCTTGGCTTCCTGGCCCCTGGCTCACTTGGTTCTGCTGCCCATACTCCAGGTAATAATCCTGGCTTCTGGCTTCCTGTCACATGACTCAGATGCAGGACTTTCTTCTTTTTTTAAAAAAAAGAGGTGCCAGAACCCTCAAGAGGGAAATTGTTTTCAATCTGTACACTGAAAACTCAAACTTTAAAACATTTTTAAAAGAATTTGTGAAAAAAGAATTTTGGCGAAGAGGTTCCCGAACCCCGTTCCAGCACGTCCCCCCCCCGAAAAAAAGCCCTTCGCAGATGTGACCTGACTGCCTGTTGTGTTTGTGCAACTCAGTTCCCCAACCCCCCTTGCTTATGGGGGTTGGGGAACAAAAGAAAAGCCCCGAATTCTTTCTTGGTTTCTCCCCAGATCTTCACATTTCCAATCCATCCTATCCAAAGCTTAGCAGACATTTTTTAAAAATTCAAAGATGCATTATGTTTTATGCAGCAGATCATGTTTTCACCACAGATAGATATACAGATGGTAGCTGAGAATGTCGCCTTCCAGACCTGCATTTTAAGCCTTGTCAGTAAAGTTTAGTTTCTCCTAAAAAAGTAAAGGTAAAGGTCTCCCTTGCTCGAAAGCCAGTCAAGTCCGACTCTAGGGTTGGGGTGCTCATCTCCGTTTCAAAGCCGAAGAGCCAGCGCTGTCCGAAGACATTTCCGTGGTCATGTGGCCGGCATAACTAAACACCAAGGCGCACGGAACGCTGTTACCTTCCGACCGAAGTGGTACCTATTTATCTACTTGCAATTTAGCTCCTTCTCCAGCCAGATGGATCTTTGGAACATGAGGAGCATCACGAGCTCCTGGACCCAGATGAAGATGCAGAGGTACGGCCTCAAATCATTTGCATGGCAACAAGATTGGAGACAAGACATCACCTGTTAGAGGTACGACGCTTCAAGCGCTTCTCCCGTTGCACGCCGCTTGTCCAAGGAATAGCACGTATCATGCACTATTTGTATCACCGGAAAGCTGAGATGAACCGGCTAGATGAGCAACGTTGGGCAGAGAAGATAATCGTACGCAGCGTGCAACTTGAGTCTTATTCACAGGAGCTCGAGTGTCTCAAAAAGGAGAGAGCAATACCAAAGACCAGTTCCCTCTTGAAGTTGAACCCCTTCCTCGATGACGATGGGATACTTCGAGTAACTTAATTTGCTCATTGTGTTGCATATCCCATACTTCCTAGTGGAAAATGAAAAAAAAGGGGGGGGGGGGAAGAATACGGTGCAGTGCTCATGCCCGTCCAGCTGCAGTGCTCACCCTTCCT
>NW_015171565.1:135260-139185 GCF_001447785.1 Gekko japonicus | reverse complement strand
ATCTCCTCTCTTGGGTTTTTAGTCAGTAGTGGGTTCTTTACTTTCTCCCTTATATGTAGTTTTCCCCTCCCCCTTTTCTGTTGTAGTTTTTTGTAGTGTTAAAAAAATCAATTAAAAAATCCCCTCTGGGGGCTCCAAAAAGAAAAAAAGGAATGCCCAACTACAAGGATGGGAAACATCTCAGGCGAAAAGACAGTGTGCACGTCAGTATTACGTACACACATGTATGTTAAACCCCTGATAATCAATGATCCCTCTAAGCTGTGGAGTCTTGTGAGCAAAAATTCTACTTTGTGAGCGACTGGCATTAAAGTTGTGAGCGAGCAATTTGGCTGCTGCATAAATTAGTTTGCTCTGGGGCCCATCCCTTCCTGAGCGAAGACAAAAATGTGTGAGCCGGAGGCTAAAAAACTGTGAGCTAGCTCACACTCACTCAGCTTAGAGGGAATATTGCTGATAATATATCTTTAAGTTGGCAATGCAGACACCAACATTCGCCATCTTTTGCATACATCTTCTAAGTAACTATCCAGGAAGGGATAGGCAAATGAGGCCCCTATGTATGGGTAAGTGGCAATAACCCACTTCAGTGGCTTTGGATAAAAAAATCAATTAAAAAATCCCCTCTGGGGGCTCCAAAAAGAAAAAAAGGAATGCCCAACTACAAGGATGGGAAACATCTCAGGAGAAAAGACAGTGTGCACGTCAGTATTACGTACACACACGTATGTTAAACCCCTGATAATCAATGCTCCTTCTAAGCTGTGGAGTCTTGTGAGCAAAAATTCTACTTTGTGAGCTACTGGCATTAAAGTTGTGAGCGAGCAATTTGGCAGCTGCATAGATTAGTTTGCTCTGGGGTCATCCTTCCTGAGCTGAGACAGAAATGCGTGAGCCAGAGGCTAAAAAACTGTGAGCTAGCTCACACTAACTCAGCTTAGAGGGAATATTGCTGATAATATATCTTTAAGTTGGCAATGCAGACACCAACATTCGCCATCTTTTGCATACATCTTCTAAGTAACTATCCAGGAAGGGATAGGCAAATGAGGCCCCTATGTATGGGTACAGTATTAAGAGACAACTGAAGCTGCTCCCTGCTACTGGCAATAACCCACTTCAGTGGCTTTGGAGAAAAGGCAAACTGTGCTCCGTAACAAGCTCTCTGGCTCAGTAGAGGAGAGAGCTCAAAAGTATCTCATTATTACGTTTTGGAAAAGAGACCTTGTCCAGCCCACGAGTAGAGAGGGCCACCACAAGCGATCAATTCTTACGACACAAAAATCCACAAACACCAGAAGGGATTATCAACAAATATCGCACAAGAAAGCTTTTTGAAAGTGTGTTGTTCAGAAAGGAGAACCCAAAGAAAATACCATGCAAAATATTTATTAGCTGTAGATATGGCTATATGCTAATTTATACTTTTTACATAAGTCATGCATTGTTTCCATACATAATGAGAAAGGTAATGGAGTGTTATTAATGCTATGCCAGATTTTAAGATGCACGTAGCTATCGTGTTCAGGCCACAATAGAAGTTGTTCTTATTTGGAAGGCCTATTTCCCCAGCTGTGGCCCACCCAGCCACTCCAAACCCCAGGAAGCAGGGCGATGCCCCCCCCATCACTATTGTGTGGGCAAGTCTCCAGCCCTATTTAAGTCCACAATGAAAAGTGACTTCTAGAATATGTTCTGCAGCTCAAGGGATTTCGCTTATCAGCGTCTGAATTCTTTTATTGCCTTTAACGCAGACTTAATGGGGCTTCGTCTTTTCCAGCATGTCATATGCTAAAAATCTAACCATTAATTTCTAAGGAATAACAATCTCTAATGCAAGGATAATTTAACAGCTTCAGGCAACACACAGTATTTCCCCCCAAAAAATTCAAGTTTTGAATCTAGAGCCTAGGTTTCCAACTAAAACCGCATTTTTCAACATTGCCCCCCTCAAAAAAAAAAGGTTGGCTAGTTCTTTTGCTAAATTGAGGTTTGCCCTTGGCCAGAAAAATCCTGCCGTGGAAGCATGAAGGTCAACACACAGTGACTTAATAAATCGCGTTCCCCAACCCCCCTCCCCATTTGCTGATGTCCTTCTGCAGGGCAACACTCACAGGAAAAATAACAACAATAATTTAATTGCAGATTTCTTCTGCCATATAAGACACACTTCCCCCTGTATGCCATATATAGACTATGAATATTCACTGGCTACGCACAGACACAGCCCCAAACCAAAAAGAGGTCAGAAAGACACCCCGAAAGCTGTTGGGCCGGAGGGACAGAGGACACCAGAGCCAAACGCGTACACTTCCTCACTCTGCGTCACGGCATCCTCCCTAGGGTATCTGAGACTTATACTTCATACCGTCCCAAAGACTCAGGATGAGGGGAGGCCGGTGAAGGAGAAATCAATAAAACAGAGCAAGATTGCCTCCAATTCAGTGAAGCCTCCTTCCTTTCCGATTTAACCCAGGCTCTGCTCAGCATTCTTCGCACCCACAAGAACAAATCACTAAGAAAGATAAAACAAAGGACAGAATAATTCCTAAGAGCTGTGAGGCAAAGGTGAACCGCGAACCGATCAGACCGACGAAGAAAGAGGTCTTTCCAACGCAGCGGTAAGAAAGGAACTGGCGGGATGTCCGCGCCCACCCCTCTGGGCATGTGCGGTGGGGTTCCTGCGCATGGCCGAGGGACTGGGCACGAAAATCCGTTAAAAGAGCTTGCTATAGCACCAATCGATCCAGCGCATGCGCACTAGATCCCATGGGTGTGAAGCACAGAGACCACGTCGAAGATCAAGAGTAGCCCAAAAACCTCCAGCGCCTTCTAGAGAAAACAGGAGCAGTGAATCAAAGGCGCCAAACCGTGCCCCTAATACAAGTGTCTATTCCCTGTATTCACTTCATTTATAGCCCTACCTCCCCCCCCCCCAGGTTGGGACGAATGGCTTACATCATTCGCCTCCTCTCCATTTTACCCTCACAACAACCCTGTGAGGTCAGTCAGGCTGAGAGTGTGTGACTGGCCCGAGGTCACCCGGCAAGCTTCCATGGGCAGAGTGGAGATTCGAACCCGGGCCTCCCAGATCTTAGACCAACGCTCTAACCACTACACAACACTGGTTCTATATGGAGAAAGGCGGGCAGTGAGGGATAAATCTTTCACATCTTCTGACCGAAGAAACAAGGCCCCAAGTGGCCCATCGGCAGCTACAGGCATGGTTGCTAACTGGAACTTCTACATTCAGGGGCAGTACCACTTATTTAAAAAATTTCTGTGTCACCTCCCCCCCAACTCAGAGTGTCCAAAGGCAGCAAACATTCAATAGCATTTAAAATACAAATATACATACAAGTGGGGGCCCACGAAACTCATTGCTGAGCTTTTGAGCCCCGCGGCAGTGGTGACTGGTAGCCGCTCCAAGCCCAGAACGGCTCCTGGCATCTGTCACCATCGCAGCAGGTCCCAGAGTGGCTCCCAAATGGCTCACCACGGCTCCCAGGCTCCACCACAGAGGTAAGAAAGAAAGAACTACTTTAATTTTCAGGTCAAACCCCGAGTATTTTTTTTTTTAAATCAGATTTTTCAGCAACCCCGGGAGTGCCCCAACTTTGGTGAAAAATCTGTTTCACTTCCATGTGGCTCTGATCTGCAGATTTAGTTATCTGCAGATGGGGGCCACAGGAGACTATTAGAGTATAAGACAAGGGAGAGCCCGTGAATCTCGTGGGGGGGATTCCATATTCCCCCCCATCGTTGAGCCAGTGAGGCTCCAGGCTCCACAACAATGAGCCTGAAAGCTTCCATCCACTGCCAGGTCCTCCGGCTGTCAGGTTCCACAGCAAGTAACTCTTCACACACGTTTCCTGAGAAGCGTTATGCTCAGGGCTTTTTTTTGTAGAAAAAGACCAGCAGGAAC
>NW_015171565.1:128750-135126 GCF_001447785.1 Gekko japonicus | reverse complement strand
GTAGAAAAAGACCAGCAGGAACGCTTTAGCATAATAGGCCACACCCAACAGCAGAAACTCATTAGCATATTAGACCACACCCCAACAGCATGGCTCATTAGCCTATTAGGCCGCACCCCCCCATGTTACCAGAAATGTGGCCATCCAGCCACACCCACCTTTTGCTTCTTATTCTGTTTACCTTGTTTGTTGTCAAAACCCAGGGCTTTTTTTTTTTGTAACAGGAACTCCTTTGCATGTTAGGCCACACGCCCCTAATGTAGCCAATCCTAATGAGTCTCTGCTGTTGGGTGTGGCCTATCATGCTAATGAGTTCCTGCTGGGCGTGGCCAATTTGGGAGCCAGCCGGAACTCTGTTCCTGTGCGTTCCTGTCCCAAAATAGCCCTGGTTATGCTTTATTAGAGTACAAAACCGGTAACATATCCACAGGATTATTGTTAGGAATAACTATAGGGCAGGACCATCCATACATATAGCCAGACGAGGCGAATAGCTAAGCAAATGAACTTCGAGCGCGCGTGCGGGTATTCTCCCGGCGGGAAGTTACATAATGAGTGGGAGACTAGCAGGGCCCCTGAGAGCAGAAAGATTCACACCAGTGGTGGACCGCAAGCCCTCCCATCCTTACAAGGCCAGACTGATAATGCCGTCTAGCTGAGCCAGCTCCCACGGTCTCCGAGGCAATGTTTACGCAAAGCTGCTGAGCTGCGAGCAAGCGGGAACGGAAGGACAGAAGCAACATAAAATGGCAGCTAGCTGACACCGGGTCTGCGGCAGCTAGGCTCTGCCATGGTGGTGCTCAGACGCGGAGTGGCGACCAATGTCCACCACCTCCACATCTGGGCCCAGAGTTACTGCCAGCATCCACCGCTGTGGCGACCAGACCTGCAGCAGCTGCCGGCATCCTCTGCTGTGGCTGGGCCTGCAGCGACTTCCAGTGTCCTCCACTGTCGGTCCCACAGCAGTGCCTGACATCCTCTTCCACCACAACAACCGGCTACAGCCGTTTCCCGAAGTTCATTGTCTGTACATGCGCAGACAATGCAATTGTATTGGGGAGGGGGTTAAATCCCCCCCTTTAAAGATTTTTCTGCATACTTGAGAAGTTCCTTATACCTTATATTCTAATAGCCACCCGCTGCCCCCACCTGCGGACAGTTAAGTCTGGAGATTGGGACCACGTGGAGGCTAAAGAGATTTTTCTGCATGCTTGGGGAGTTCGCAAGTGAGACACCCTGAGAATAATCCAGCAGGACTCTTCTTCCCTGAGGCTGCTTGCATCTTCCTGCTGTCAACTGGAAATGCGAGTTCAGCTAGGACCGACCAACCTCAATTCCAACTAACCATTCCTTTCCCCGTGAGGCTCACAAAGGGCGTTTGACAACATCACACTGTTCCAAACATGACCTCTGCACTCAAGATGTTCTGGCAGGATTGGAGGTTAATAATGATTATTCTGAAAGGAGCAAAACCAGTCAGAGCTTATGGTTGCCACTTTCCAAGTGGGACCTGGAGACCTTCTGGAATTAGAACAGATCCCCAGACTACAGAGATCAGTTTCCCCAGAGAAAATGGCAGCTTTGGAGGGTGGGCTCTGTGCCATCACATCCCTGCTGAGCGCCCTGCCCGGCCCAGACTCCGCCCCCTATATATCCAGAAAGTTCCCATCCTGGAGCTGGCAACCCTAGTCAGGCAAGTGATGTATAGTTGGCAACCAAGAGGATCTTGACGACCGTCCACAACCTCAAAGACTCTAGTGGCAGAGAGAAAGCATTCTACACCAGATACAGCGAGAGCCGGAACTGAGTGCTTTGAGGATAATTCCCCATAGTTGACCCGGGGCAGGCATCAAAAGTTTCATTAAATAGGGTTTTAAATATTACGTATGATTTTTATTTTTAAAAAACCCTTCGCTAATAATCCACTAGATTCACACTCAAATAATAATGAAGGGATGAAAGGTTGTAATCTGGGACTATTATGGCCTTGTGTCTGCCTAAATTGCTCTTAAGTAGATTAGCTGAACCGACATGACATTAAGCCAAAATCTGCTTGGTGGCAGCTCCGTAGGGAGCAGAAGCAGTAACTGTTCTTCTGTTAGGTGGATATGTGGCACAACTCCAGAGACTGAGGGGGTTTAAGCTTTAAATGGACGGAGCGTGCGGCCACCGTGGCGTGACTCCAGAGAGTGGGAGGGCCATTATAACCTATGATGGTCCCTACAGGGTATAGTGGAGCCGAATAAATTCGGCAATACTGATCATTTCCCGAACTCCATTATAAAGGGGTATGTTTTATGTCCCTAAAAAATAATGGGGGGGAGGGGAGAAACCCAAACTGGAAATAACATGATGTTGGGCTTATTTCAGGGGTCAGTGCATTCTGCTTTTAGTTGAGAACAACATTGAACGGGGCTGTAGTAAGAGGAAATTGTTCAGGAATGTGCTTCAAAAAAGGACTACAACCATAGTTTATGGCACTGTTTATGGTATGCAGTACCCTGTTCTTTCCTGCCAACCTAGCAGTTCGAAAACAAGAAATTGCAAGTAGATAAATAGTGGGAAGGTAACAGCGTTCCATGTGCCTTGGTGTTTAGTCATGCCGGCCACATGACCACGGAAACGTCTTCGGACAGCGCTGGCTCTTCGGCTTTGAAACGGAGATGAGCACAGCAACCCTAGAATCGGATTCGACTGGCTTTCGAGCAAGGGAACCTTTACCTTTTTACCCTGTTCTTACCGCATAATTTACATAGCGTCATGTCTTAAGCCATTCCCATTGCACTGTTTTTAAATTTTGTAATCTGCCATGCACCTCAGTGAGAAAGGCAGATTATAAAGGAATAAATCAGTCTAGTAATCTCAGACGCTCAGGATTACTGGCCTATCATTCCAATCCCAGGCACCTTGCTGGGGAAGCAAATCCCATTTATTCCATGGAATATTCCTTTCAAATATCAGTGCTTAGAGCCAGATGGCCCTGACCCAGATAGCCCAATCTTGTCAGATCTAGCCCCCTTAAGTATTTGGATGGGAGACCTGTAAGGAATACCAGATTTGTGATGTGGAGACGGGCAATGGCCAGTCATCTCTTGTCATGATCTGGGCTGTGCCACCAGAGGCCTACCAGGCCCCGGGAGCCTGGCTAACAGTAGGTGAGGCTGGGCCTACAACTCCAAGAAGCCAATGAGAGGTTCTGAAGCCAGAATGGACCAATAGGAAAAGAGGAGGGCTTGGAATAAAAGATCTGGAGCAGCAGGAAAAGCTGTTCTTCCCAGAGGGCAGAGCCAGAAGGAAGGCTGCTGCAGGGAAGAAACCCTCATCCTGAGGGAAGGGTGAGTAGTCTAAGGCCACTGCAGATGGTGAGCTAGGGACAGTATATATTTAGATGCATTAGGGCGTTTGATTTCTTTTCTTTTCACCCACTTACTGTTATTATTCTGCACCTTGTTGTTTGACCTCTTCACTCTGCCTGGTCCTCACGCCTGTTATTTGGCCAAAAGGGAGGTCTGAAGGTCTTGGGAGGGTGCTCTGGGCCTTCTCAAGGAAACCTAAATCAAGAGTGGTGGCAGCGTCAGGTGACACCCCACCTGAGCCGTGACACCTCTGAACATCTCTTTTCTTGAAAACCCCATGGGGCCGTCATATGTCCGCTGTGACTTGACAGCAGTTTCCACCACCAAAGCCAGTAGAGACGCAAATGCCCAGATATTGCAGAATCGCCCTCTACTAGTGGCCAGACAGATTCTACAAGGGACTTTACTAGTCAAACATAAACGTGCCTATTTGTCCCCTCCTTCTCCTGAACTTTTCTATATTTGATCCAAGCCTTCGCCTCTCCAAGTGCCCTACCTCACAGTCTAACTCCATCTGAAATGGTAAATGTACCCTCAAGATTTGGTATTTAGGACCAAAAGCTTCAACATCCACCCCAAAGCCTCCTTGACTGGAGCAGCTTATGGCTTTATAGTTGCCAAGACAGCCAGGGGACTCTTCCGAAACACACAGGGTAGAGAAGAAGGCTATAGTAAGGTGAGAGATGACCAGAACATGAGTAAAGTCGTCACCGAGGAAAGCATTTCTGCAGCATTCCCAAAGGAGAAGCGACGCGGCTTTTTGACAGGCTGCACAGGAGCAGCAAAGGAGACACATCAGTCGAACACGAAGACAAGACTTTATTCTACCAGACAGACAGCGACAGTGGCAACAGATATGGAGAGGATGAGAAAAGGAAAGAGGGTAAGTTCAGTCTTTGACCTATTAAGATAACAATGGGACATCCCAGTGGAAATAGCCGAGAGGCAATTGGGGATGCAGGACTGAAAGGGGGGGGGGGCAGGAGCAATGCTCCCTCTAAGCTGTGGAGTCTTGTGAGCAAAAAATCCTACTTTGCGCGAGCTTGTGGGATTAAAGTCGTGAGTGAGCGATTGGGCTACTGCATACATCAGTTGGCTCTGGAGCCATCCTTCCTAAGCTAAGACGAAAAATGTGTGAGCAGGAGGCTAAAAAATTGTGAGCTGGCTCACACTAACTCAGCTTAGGGGGAACACTGGTCAGGAGTAAAGAGACAGGACTGGAGCCCCAGTTCACGTTACACTAAATGCCCATACAACCTGCATATGCGTGCATGCACGTGTTTGTAAGAGCCAATGTGAGTTTTACTTTACAAATGAAACTCAGAAAAATTTATAGTTTCAATCACATGTTCAGCTGTTCGTGCACTGAATGTAACGCAAGAATTTGTGTTATTTGTAGTCCACCTTTCTCACAGGGACTCAGAGGTTAAATCAGAGAATTACTCAGTGCATGTATAAAGAATAGTCAAGGAAGGGTACACTGTACACGGATCGTATGTCTGTTCACTGTTACTTGTGAAGGGTATCGTTACTGTACAGGCAGTGCTGAAAGCTACCAGATTTCACCAGGTTCCCAAGGGAAAAAAACCCTAAAAACATATGAAGCCTTATTATATACAAACCACCAGCCCATTTAACTCACTATTGCCTAATAGGATAGGCAACTGTTCTTGATATCTTCGTTAGTCCCAAGACCTCTCTCTCTGAATTAGAGAATGTAAGGCATGGGTGTCAAACATACGGCCCGAGGGCCAGATCAGACACACACCCCCGGAGGGCTTCTATCAGGCCCGCAGTGGAACTGGCTGTCTTCTGCTTCCAGTTCTGCTGCTGCTGCGTCATCGTAGGTTTGCAGCTTACAGATACACACCTGAACAGCATACTCAAGATTGCAACAGCGCAGACATTTTGATACAATAATTCAGAGCAAAGAGGTGTCAGTTATCAGACACTGTTAAACAAAATACTGCAAGAGTGCTAATGTTTTAAGCATGTTTTTATTTTAAGTAAAAAAAAAAGCCTTTGAGTTTGTGTACTTTTATAAAGTTTATATCTCGACTACCTGGCATTACATTTTATGACACACATGGCCCGGGCCAACAGGGTCTCATTTATGTCAGATCTGGCCCAAATACCAAATGAGTTGACATCCCTGATGTAAGGTGAAATGCTAAGGACTGAACCTGGAATCCATGGCATCTTAGATGTCATACACCACTGAGCAATGGATCCCTTCTCTAAGGGATACAAGAGAGTGAAGGACTGATCCCTAGGAATCCTAGATGTAGGGAAGACAAAGAAAGGAAGAGCTTCCCCTTCAGCAGAAACAGTGAATGAGGAGATACAGCAAATAGGGATGAGATTTAGAAAGAGGGTGGGGCCAGCTGCCATTCACGGAAACACCAAAAGCCTGAGGGAAAGGGAAATGGGAGTGGTCGCATTGCTCTTATTGCATTACATGAACGTACATGAAGCTGCCTTATACTGAATCAGACCCTTGGCCCATTCAAGATCATTACTGTCAACTCAGGCAAGCAGGAGCTCTCCAGCGTCTCAGGCGGAGGTCTGTCACATCACCTGCTGTCTGGTTCTTTTAAATGGAGATGTCGGGGATTGAACCTGGGACCTTCTGCACGCAAAGCAGAGGCTCTCTTCCACTGAGCCACAGCCCCTCCTCTTTAAGCAAAGGTCTCTCTTAGAAGTGACTACTTTACGCCAACCTGATGGGTTAGCTAAAAAGGCACTTTATGGCTTTCCACAGTTTCTCTTAGCATTATGAAAGAGCAGCAAAAATCTGATCATGTTACAGAACTCATGACACCAGGAGGACTAATGCCTGCACAAGCCACCAGATGACAAGGGGACAATAAAAATGTTTAAGATGTCAGTTAGATCGGCAGTAAATGCATCGCTTGGGAAATCATGAATGGACAAATGAGCTCTGATGCACCCAAGTCAGAGCTGGTTGTGATGGCAAGCTCTTTGATTTGTCGCCTGGAGGTTAACCTTAAACGGAGCTC
>NW_015171565.1:117178-122721 GCF_001447785.1 Gekko japonicus | reverse complement strand
GGAAAGGGTTGTGGCGGCAGCTAGTTAAGTGTGCAGACTCTAATCTGGGAGAACTGGGTTTGATTCCACACTCCTCCACTTGCACCTGGCTGGATGACCTTGGGCAAGCCGTAGTTCTGATAAGAGCTGTCCTTGAAAAAGAGCAGTCTGTCAGAGCTCTCTCAGCCCCACCTACCTCACAGGGTGTCTGCTGTGGGGAGGGGAAGGGAAAAGGAGTTTGTAAGCCTCTCTGAGACACCTTTGGGTAGTGAAGGGCGGGATATAAATCCAACCTCTTCTCTTCTATGCAGATTACCCAGTAAAAGAGCCAAGAACCCCACTTCAGCATAATCCTACTGGTCCCTGTACTGATCCAGAACCCAGAGCAGCTGCATCTACCGGTGGCTCAGAAAGAACCACAGCTCAACTCCCACTTATTGCACCCACAATGCAATCCTAAACACAGTCATGCTCTTTGAAACCCATTGATTTGAATGGACTTTGAACCACGCAACTCTGGTTAGGATTTGCACTGCAGGCATCTCTAGGGAAATGACACTTGCCCAGTATACCTGACCACTCACCCAGGTACAAGTATAGCAGCATATCCTGTTTCCAGGCTACTGACAATTTTGTAGAAACGTCAGGTCACTTCCTTGGTATTGTTCGCTTTGTTACCCTGCAAATTTCACACACTAAAAAGGGGGGCGGGCGCGCGATGGACCACATTTCAGAGCATGCCCTTGATTTTTAAGTCTGCCCAAGAGAGGGTGCAGAAACGGTGTCGCAAAACATTAATCTACCACTCTACTATACGTCAAGAGTTAATCCAGCAATCTGCAGCTGTTGTGTCAGGAACCGAAGGAACCTTTCCGGTTATGAAATGCTGTGGACTAAACAGCACAAACAAACATATTTTGGAGAAAGGTAACCAATCTTGCAAATTGGAAAAAAAAATGTTTTTTTAAATGGGATTGTCTGCTTGAACCATCACAGGAAAGAAGATAAATTTTTAATCTCTACATATGCAAATGGACAATATAAGGTAACACATTTAATCTCTACGTATGCAAATAGACAATACAATAAGGCAACTCCTCTGTATACACAGATTTGGTTTTTACGCAAAATCATTAACTGGACTCTTCAGCACAAACCCAAATCTTCCTGTGCTACTAACGGGGATGCTAACTAACACAGGGAGCAGCGTTCCAGTGAAGTTTAACAAGGCATGATATGGCCAGCTCTTGACAGGTAACTCGTGTCAGCATTATTCTTTTTCTTCCCCCTGTAATGACACTCAGCAAGTACCAGAAACTGCCATGTGCCCTACTGATAACAGATGCAAGAGACACAGGAAAATGCTGCCGGGCTTCGGTAGATCAGCTCAGTTCTAAAACCCTGCTTCCGACCCAGCGGTATTACAGAGATTTTTTTTTATTTTTTTTGCAGATAAGTGAATACAACAGATTGCAAGGAAGGCATAACTAGACATTGCTGTGGATGGCCTATTGTAGAAACCCCACTACCCTTTCCTAGAGTTTTTGAAGCAAGGTTACTCAATTCCAAGGGTTCGGGATACCTTAGCTCACTTTCAAGTGCATTATTTTCTATAACAGTCTTATCATGTGACACAGATCTAAGGGGAGAGGTTGTCAAGCAAGGTGGTAAAATCATTAAGTTATAAGGAATGAGAGAGAGATGGAGGTGGCAACCACTGCTCCTTAACCTTGTTCTTGTACCCACTTTTTTGCTTTTGCTTCCTCGGGTATTGTAAACCAGTCACTGAAAGACCTGGGACAGGAAAGAGGGAACAGATGCTCTAGAGTCTTGTGGGTAGAGTTACTCAGTTTAACTTTGTCGTTTTTTTGCCATCAAGTCACAGGTGACTTATGGCAACCCTGTAGGGTTTTTCAAGGCACAAGATGTTCAGAGGCGCCATTGCCTGCTTCCATGTCACGAGGCTGGAATTCATGCCCCAAGAGCAGCGTTCCCTCAAAGCTGAGTTAGCGTGAGCCAGCTCACAGCTTTCTTAGCTTCCAGCTCACACATTTTTTTTGTCTTAGCTCAGGGAGGAGGGCTCCAGAGCAAACTAATTTATGCAGCAGCCAAATCGCTCGCTCACAACTTTAATGCCAGTAGCTCAAAGTAGAATTTTTGCTCACAAGACTCCGCAGCTTAGAGGGAGCATTGCCCACGAGCCTGGAACTCCTTGGTGGTCTCCCATCCAAGTATTAACCGGGGCCGACCCTGCTTAAGCTTCGGAGACCTGGTGAGGTCAGGCCAGCCTGGGCTATCTGGTCATTACCCAAACTCATTTTCTAACGTTCTCCTTGCTCCTCACCCTCTAAAATTTGAAATGTAATTTCAAATCCCACCCCTCCCGCAAAAGCTGTCTGCCAGCTCCTTCCCCGATTCCAATCTCAGCCACCCAGCCTAATCTATGCGACTCCTACTCAACAGGGTCACCAACACTGTTAAGGCCTTCTCACTGGAAGAGCCTGTTCCCCCTCTGAACAGATCAGCCAGCACAGATGGCCAGAGGTGACAGGCAGTGCAGATTCAGATTCTAAAGTTTGGGAAGGAAGACAGGGTTCCCGAAAGCAGCCAGGAAGAGGAAAGACAAGCTGCGTAGACTCGTATAGAATACATATTTATTTTTATTTACTTTTAAACAGCTTAGTTTGTTCTTCTCTCCCCTCCATTTACCTTTTTACCTTCACAACAACCCTATGAGGTGTTGCTGTTGTTCAGTCGCACAGTCGAGTCCGACTCTTTGTGACCCCATAGACCAGATTACGCCAGGCCTTCCGGTCTTCTGCCGTCCTCTGAAGTTTGCTCAACGTTGCATCTATGACACTGTCTAACCATCTCATCCTTTGACGTCCCCGTCTCATTTGACCTTCAATCTTTCCCAGCATCAGCGTCTTCTCCAGTGAGTGCTCCCTTCTCATTTGGTGGCCAAAGTATTTGAGCTTCAGTTTCATTATCTGGCCTTCCAGGGAACAGTCAGGGTTGATTTCTTTTAGGATTGACCCTATGAGGTAGATTAGGCCAAAAGTATTCACTGGTCCAAGGTCACCCAGCAAGCACCGTGAGCAGAGTGAGGATCTGAACCTGGGCCTCCCAGTTCCTAGTCTGACGTACTAACCACTAAACCACTACCGCATGCTGGTGTATTACGTTCATGGGGCGGAGCAGTTTTTGAGGGGGGTGGGAAATGAAGTGCTTCATTAAGTTATAAGGTGCGCCCTGACCTGGATGGCCAAGGCTAGCATCCTGCTAGGGCTTATTTTTTGGGTAGGTCTTATTTTCGGGGAAACAGGGTACGTTCACAGGGTGGAACGGTTTTTGAGGGGGGTGGGAAATGAAGTGGGTAGGTCAGGTGTGCCCTGACCTGGATGGCAGAGGCTAGCCTCATCTCACCACCAAGGAATACCAGGGCTGCTAACGCAGAGGCAGGGAATGGCAAAGCACCTCTGTTTAGCCTCCTGCCTTGGAAACCCTGTGGGGTCACCATAAGACAGTCGCAAATAGACAGAGGGAAGGGAAGGGAAGGAAAGGGAAGGGAAGGGGGGAGACAGACAGACAGAAAGAAAGTACATTAAAAAGAAAGAACGAAAGAACGAAAGAACTAGGGGTTGTTGGTACAGAAACCATTTATGGGCCATGCGAGTTCTGAAAATCACAGCTCATAACGACTCCACACCAGCTTGTAAAAGCCTGCCACAGAAACTTGCTATCAGTCACGTTTAATGTGATTTATACCCCACAATGTAAATAGTGCTTAAACAAAATTAAACAAGACAGATCCCCTGTTGAAAGCCCGTAATCCAAACACTAGACAAAAGAAAAACCAAGAGCAGTAAGGGATGGGGGTGAACAGAACATTAATCTAACGGAAAGCACTAAAAAATATAAATACTCGAGTAATTATTGCTGCTAGCTTTCAAACTGTTATGAAGTGAACTTCACATAAGGAATGAGGGGTCAGTGTTACTTCAGAAGTTGTCAAAGTGGTGATCTTAAAGTGGGGAGAGGGGTGGTCCAGGTCTAGCAATGGTTAGAATTTTTTCGAATGGGCCAAATAGTGGGTGGCATCCATTCCTAATAGTACTGGACAGCATGCTGTAGTGGTTAGAAGCAGGGGTGTCAAACATGTGGTCCGAGGGCCAGATCAGGCCCTTGGGGGGCCCCAATATAGCCCTCAAGGACCTGGCTGTTTCCTGCTTCCTTTTCCAGTTCTGCTGCTGCTGCTGCCACATTATGGCTTACTTTACCAGACTCTCTCAATCACACAGGAGAGATAGACAAGGCTTACTTCCTGGCCAGGCTGCAGGAGACAAAGGGAAGGCTTTCTTTCCTTCCATTGGCTGAGGCTCCTCCCTGAAGGGAGGGAGGGAATGAGGGAGAACTTGCTTTGCTAGACTGCCTCAAATGCACAGGAGAAATACCAACCATCTTTAAGACCAACAAAGTTTTTGTTCAAGGTATGAGCTTTTGTGTGCCTTGCTACAGTGTGTTTGTGTGTGTGTGTGTGTTTTGTTGGGCTCTTTATGCCAGGGCTGTCCTGGGTGCAACTGGGTATCCTCCCCCTTTTCACTGTATTCATGCCCTCATGATCCAGTCTTTCTCAGTAAGAAAGCAATGTGAACTATTTTAGAGGAGGAATAACAACAAGCTAGTGAGGTGGATTAGGCTGAGAGTGTGTACCCAGACCGAGTTCACCCAGCACATCTCCTTTGTAGGAAGTTGTAGTTATTTCTCTGGGGAAACAATGGCCCTCTGTGACAGGATGCCTTCTCATGTTCTTAACCAGCACACGAAGCAACTTATGTACAAAAGGTTGCAATGCCCAGCCATTTCATGTTTTCTCCTGGGTCCTAGGCTCAGAGCACTGAGCATGAGATTTCTATAATAAATGTCAATAAATCCAAAGTAGGTTTGCAGCTTACAGATACACACCTGAACATCATACTCAAAGTCAAAGTCAAATACCTTTTATTGGCATACAATATTAAAAATAAACATTTCCCAGTATTAATACAATCCAGTAGAGATTATAAAATAGATAATCGTGGTAAACCATTCCAAGGATATGTCAGGCCCATAACATACAGAAGATAGCTGAGTCGTACAATAAATTGAAATCTAAACTTTTAAACTTAAGGTTTTTTAAAATTATAAATTAAGAATCATTAATATGCTCAGAGTCATTCTTCCGTTTTATAAAACCATAAAGAAACTTAGTGGTCAGTTCAATGATCTCCGGGTCTCGTGAAGCAAGGAGATAATGTACCTTGTTTCTATCCGGTTGGCCTACTACCAAGAACATCATCCTCAAGATTGCTACAGCACAGACATTTTGATGCAGTAATTCAGAGCATGAGGTGTCAGTTATCAGAGACTGTTAAATAGACAAAATATTGCAAGAGTGCTAGTGTTTTAAGCATGTTTTATTTAAAGTTTAAAAAAATCTTTGTGTTTGTCTGTGTCCTTTATAAAGTTTATATCTCTGCTACCTGGTATTACATTTTATGACACACGTGGCCCGGCCCAACAAG